>NW_026003725.1:748731-805803 GCF_001458135.2 Marmota marmota marmota | reverse complement strand
GATTAGCACTAGAGTTAGTGTTACGGTTAGACCTTGTGTTAAGGTTAGTGTTAGTGTTAGGGTTAGGATTAGGTTTACGGGAAGGGATAGGGTTATAGCTAGCTTTAGGTCTATGGTGGGGGTTCCAATTAGGGTTAGGATTAAGGTTTGGGTTTGGGTTAGGATTCAGGATAGGTTTAGGGTTAAGCTGAGGGTTTGTGTTAGGGTTAGGGCTAGGATTAGGGCTAGGGCTAATGTTTCATCTAGGTTTATGTTTAGTATTAGTTTTAGTGTTAGGTTATAGCTATGTCTAGTACAAGGGTTAGTTTTAAGCTGGGGTCAGGTTTAGAGCTATGTGTATTATTAGTGTCAGGGTCCGGGAAGGGTTTGGTTTAGATTATGTTTTAGGGTTAAGGATTGAATTAGCTTTAGGGTTAGTGTTCTGGATAGGGTAATGGATAGGATTAGGTTTATAGTTCCGGTTAGGTTTAGAGTAATGGATAGGGTTAGTGTTACCGATAGAGTTATGGTTAGGCCTACGAATAGCATTTGGGTTAGGCTTATCTTTATGGTTATGAATAGGGTTAGAGGTAAGGTTAGGGCTAGGGTTACAGTTAGGATTAGTTTTAGGGTAAGTGTAGGCATTTGAGCTAGGGTTAGGGATAGGGCGAAGATTAGGGTTTGAGTCAGCATTAGGGGTAGGTTTAGGTTTAGGGTTATGTTTAGACTAAGGATTAGAGTTCGAGGTAGGGTTGGGGCTAGGGAGAGGGTTAGCATTAGGGTTAGGTCTAAGGTTTTGGTTAGCGTTATGATTAAAGCTATGTTTAGGGCTAGGATAAGGGCTAGGTTTAGTGTGATGTTTAGGGCTAACATTAGGATTATGGGTAATGTAAGAGCTAGGGATATGGTTATGGCTAGTGTTAGGGTCAGGGTTATGGATAAGTATAGTGTTAGGGTTAGGGTTTGGTTTATGATAAGGTTTAAAGCTAGGGTTACTATTAGGTTAAGCGTCATTGTTGGGTTAGGGTTAGTATTATGGTTAGGGCCACAATTAGGACTAGCGTTTGGTCTAGTGTGAGGTTTAATCTTTATGTTAGGATCCTTGCATCACACAAAATCTAGCCCTTATCCTAGTTTTGGGGCTAGGGTGATGGTTAGAGTTAGGGTTGGGGCTAGGGAAAGGGCTAGGTTTGGGTTACAGTAAGGGATAGGTTTTGAACTTTGGATAGGGCTAGGACAAAAGTTAGAGTTAGTCTTAGGGCTAGGGATAGGATTAGGTTTATTATTAGGTTTAAATTAGGGCTAGGATTAGCCCTAGGGTTAGTGTTAGGTTTTGTCCTAGAATTAGGGCTAGGGTTAGGTTTAGCATAAGGTATAATGTTACAGCTAGGGCATGGGATAAAATTAGTTTTAGGGTTCCAGTTAAGGTTAGGATAAGGATTAAGGCTAGGCTTAGGTCTAGGAATAGGGGTAGAGCTTGTATTAGGGTTGGGGCTAGGATTAGGTCTAGGGCTAATGTCAGTTATAGGATTATGGTTAGGGATAGTTTTAGGTTTAGGTTTATGGCCAGGTCTATTGTAAGGGTTACCTTGAGGGTTAGGGGTCAGATTTACAGCTAGGGGTATTATTATTGTCAGAGTAAGTGTTAGGGTATGGGTTAGGTTAAGGTTTTGTGTTAGGGCTAAAATTAGCATTAGGGTTAGGGTAATGGATATGCTTAGGTTTCAGGATCAGGTTAAGTTCAGTATAATGGAAAGGGTTAGGGTAAGGCATAGGATTAGAGTTAGGCCTAGGCATAGAATTTTAAACATATGGTTGTGGTAATGCATAGAATTAGAGCTACATTTAGGACTAGGATTATGGTTAGGTTAGGGCTATGGTTAGTGTTAGGCCTAGGGTTAAAATTTGCTTAGGGTTATGGTTAGGGTAATGGATAAAATTATGTCTAATGTAGGGCTAATGTTATGGTTAGAAATAGGGCTATGGTTCAGTTTAGGTTTCGGGTTTGGACAAGGTTTAGGTTTAGGTTTAGGTTTATATTAAGTGTTAGGGCTAGGGATAGGGTTAGGGCTATGATTAAATCTAGAGTTAGAGCTCAAATTAGGGCTAGGTTTTGGGTTAGGTTAGGGCTAGTGTAGGACTACGGCTAATGTAAGAACTAGGGTTACAATTAGGGCTAGTATTAGGGTTAGCATTAGGACTACGTCTAGTGTTTATAAGGTTTAGATTTAGGGGGATGATAGGAGATAGGGTTAGTGTTAGGGTCAGAGTCAGGATCAATGTTACTTTTAGGATTAGGGATAGGACTCAAATTAGGGTGAGGGTTAAGGCTAGGTATATGGTTAAGATTTGTGTTAGTGTTAGGGTAAGAATTAGGGATAGGGCTAAAGTCAGGTCTAGGGTTACATTTAGGTTAGAGTTAGGGTTGGGGCTATGGCTCAGTTTTGTTTTAGAGCTAGGGCTACGATTAGGGCTAGCTTTGGGAATAACGATGGTGTTAGCGCTAGTAGTAAGGTGAGGTTAAATCTTATATTAATTGTTATGGTTAGATCTAGGTTTAGGGCTAGGGGTATGGTTAGGGCTAAAGTTAGGGCTAGTGTTACAGTTATGATAACAGATAGGGTTAGAACTAGAAATAGGGCTAGGGCAAGGGTTAGAGTTAGTCTTAGGTTCAGGGTTAGGGGTAGGTTTAAGGTTAGGGTTAAATTAGGGCTAGAATTAGAGCTAGGGTTAGTGTGAGGGTTAGGGCTAGTTTATGGTGTTAGTGATAGGGTTATGTTTAGGGAAATGGATGGGGTTATAGCTACGTTTAGAGATAGATCAAGAGTTAGAATTAGGGTTAGGTTTTGGTTAGGGTTCGGGTTTTGATTAAGGTTAGGTTTAAGGCTAGCCTGAGGGTTTGTGTTAGGGCTATGGCTAGGATTAGGTCTAGGGCTAATATAAGGTCCAGGTTTATGGTTAGTATTAGTTTTAGTGTTAGGTTATGGCTATGTCTATTGTAAGGTTTAGGTGTAGGGTAAGGGTCATGTTTAGAGCTAGGGGTAATATTAGGGTCAGGGTCTGGGTAGGGTTTGGTTTAGGTTAAGATTTTTGGTTAATGCTTGAATTAGTGGTGGGTTCGGATTAGGGTTAGTGTAATGGATAGAATTAGGTTAATGTTTCCTGTTAAGTTTAGAGTAATGTATAGGATGAGTGTTAGCAATAGGGTTATTGTTAGGCCAATGGTAAACATTTGGGTTAGGCTTTTCTTTAGGGTAATGGATAGGGTTAGAGCTAAGATAAGTGCTAGGGTTAACATTAGAATTAGGGCTAGTGTGAGGTTTAGTGTAAGTGTTAGAGTATGACCTAGAGTTAGGGCTAGGGATATGCTTAGGTTTAGAGTCAGGGCTAGGTTTATGGTTAGGGTTATGATTAGGGCTAGGTTAAGGGCTAGGATAAGGCTAGGTTTGTGTGGTGTTTATGGCTAGTATTAGGGCTATAGTTTAGAGTTAGGGTTAGGGTTAGAGTTAGGGCCAGAATTAGGACTAGTGTTGGGTCTACAGATAGGGATAATCTTGAGGTTTGGTTAAAAGTTATATTTAGGGCTAGTGCAAAATTTTTTCTTTAGGGCTAGGGCTAGATTTATGACTCTATTTAGGATTAGGTTTGGTCTTGTGCTAGTGTTCCTGTTAGGTTTAGTTGCAGGTTTACTGGTAGGGGTAGGGGTAGGGTGCGGTTTAGGGTTAGTGTGAGGTTTAGTTCTCTGGTTAGTGTTAGAATCAGAATAAGGGTCAGGGTTTTGTGTAGAGTTACACCTAGAATGAGGGCTAGGGTTAGAACTCATAATAGAGTTGGGGATTGGGGTAGCCTAAGGATTAGAGTTAGGAGTAGGTAACATTAGGGTGAGGGTTTGGCTTAGGGAAAGGGATGGGTTTAGAGGTGGGATTAGGGTTAGGGATTGGTTTAGGGCTAGGGTTAAAGGTTAGGGTTAGGGTTAGTCTTAGGGTTAAACCTAGGGTTAGAGCTTGGATTAGTGCTAGGATTTTTGTAAGCTTTAGGGTTATGGCTAATGAAAAAACTTGGTTTCTGATTAGGGCTAGTTCTAGGGTTTGCGTTAGGGCAATGTATAAAGCTAGGGTTATTGTTAGGATCCGAGTCTGGGTCAGGGATGCTTCTAGGGTTAGGTTTAGCACTCAAATTATGGCAAGGTTTAGGGCTAGGTTTAGGGTTAGTGTTTGGTTTAGTTTAAGTGTTAGGGTTAGATTTATGGCTCAGTTATTTTTTATGTCTAGGTTAGGGACAGGGATAGTTTTCCAATTAGCATTGTTGTTAGGGCTAGTGTTATGGTGAGATTTCGCCTTAAGGTTAGGGTTTGATCCAGGTTTAGGGGTAAGGCAAAGGTTAGGGCTAAGGTTGGGCTAGGGATAGGGCTAGGTTTTGGGTTATGGTAAGGGATGGGTTTAGAACTAGGGATAGGGCTAGGGTGGGAGTTAGAGTTAGTCTTAGGGATAGGTATACAGTTAGGTTTAGTGTTAGGCCTAAATTAGGGCTAGGATTAGTTATAGGGTTATTGTTATGTTTAGGCCTAGGTGTAGGGCTAGGGTTAAGGTTAGCGTTAGTGTTATGGTAAAGTATGATATTACAGCTATGTTTAGTGCTAGGACAAGAGATAAAATTAGGGATAGGGCTGGGGTTAAGATCAGGGTAAGGATTAAGGCTGTGCCTAGAACTAGGATTAGGGCTAGGGATAGGACTAATTTCAGATCTAGTGTTAAGGTTAGTTAGGGATAGGGATAGGGCTATGGCTCAGTTTTGTTTTAGAACTAGGCCTAGGGATAGGGATAGTTTTATAATTAGCAATAATGTTCGGGCTAATGGTAGAGTGAAGTTTAGGCTTAGATTTATTGATAGGGTTAGATCTAGGTTTAGGGCTATGGCTAGGGTTAGGGCTAAGTTTAGGGCTATTGTTAGGGTTATGGTAACATATAGGGTTAGAACTAGAAATAGGGCTAGTTTCAGAGTTTGAGTTAGTCTTTGGCCTAAGGTTACGGGTAAGTTTAGGGTTAGGTCTAAATTCGGGCTAGGATTAGTGCTAGGGTTAGTGTTAGGGTTAGGCCTAGTGTTAGGGTTAGGATTAGGTTTAGGGGAAAGGATAGGGTTATAGCTAGCTTTATGTATAGGGCAAGGGTTATAAATAGGTTTAGGACTAAGGTAAGGGTTTGGGTACGGATTAAGACTAGGTTTAAGGCTAGGCTGAGAGTTTGTGTTAGGGCTATGGCTAGGATTAGGGATAGGGCTAATGTCAAGTCTAGCTTTAAGGTTAGTATTAGTTTTAGTGTTTGGTTATGGCTATGTCTATTGTAAAGTTTAGATGTAGGGTAATGGTCAATGTTAGAGCAAGGTGTATTATAAGGGTCAGGGTCAAGGTAGACTTTGATTTAGGTTAAGATTTAGGGTTAATGTTTGAATTAGTGGTGGGGTCGGGTTAGGTTTGGGTAATGGATAGAATTAGGTTTATGGTTCCTGTTAGGTTTAGAGTAATGGATAGGGTTAGTGTTAACGATAGGGTTATCGTTAGGCCTAGGGTTAACATTTGGTTTATGCATTTCTTTAGGGTAATGGATAGGGTTAGAGCTAAGGTTAGTGCTATGGTTAAGGTTAGGATTAGTGTTAGGGTTAGGGTTAGGGCTAGGGTTAATTTTAGGGTTAGGGTGAGGGTAAGTGTAGGCATTTGAGGTAGGGCTAGGGCTAGGGCGAGGATTAGGTTTTGAGTCAAGGCTAATTTTAGATTTAGGGTTAGGGTTATCTTAAGGCTTAGGATAAGAGTTTGAACTAGGGTTAGGGCTAGGGTGAGGGTTAGCATTAGGGTTAGGTCTGAGGTTATGCTTAGGGTTATGATTAGGGCTAGGTTTAGGGCTTGGATAAGGGCTAGGGTTTGTGTGATGTTTAGGGCTAACATTAAGGCTTGGATAATGTAAGACGGAGGGATATGGTTATGACTACTTTTAGGGTAAGGGTAATGGATAAGTCAAGTGTTAGGGTTAGGTTTTGGTTAAGGATAAAGTTTAGAGCTAGGGTTTCTATTAGATTAAGGGTCATTGTTGGGTTAGGGTTAGTTTCTGGTTTAGAGCAACAATTAGGAATAGCATTTGGTCTAGTGAGAGGTTTAGTCTTTACGTTAGGTTAAGGGTTATTGTTAGGGCTAGTGCTAGTTTTTGTTTAGGGCTAGAGCTAGATTTATGACTCTATTTAAAATTAGGTTTGTCTAGTGCTACTGTTACTGTTAGGTTTAAGTATAGGTTTACCTGTAGAGGTAGTGTTAGGGTTCGGTTTAGGGTTAGGGTCAGGTTTATATCTAGGGTTAGTGTTAGGGTCAGAATAAGGGTCAGGTTTAGGATTAGGGTTAGAGCTAGAATGAGGGCTATGTTTAGGAATAGTAATAGAATTAGGTTTTGGGGAAGGCTACGAATTATGGTTAGGACTAGGGGAGCATTAGGATGAGGGTTTTGGTTAGGGTAAATGATAGGGTGAGAAGTAGGGCTAGGGTTAGGGTAAGGGTTAGGGTTAGTGTTAGAGTAAGGTTTAGACTTAGCATTAGTGTTTGGTTTTGGGTTATAGTTAGGTTAAGGGTTAGTGTTAGGGTTACTGTTAGGTGTAGGATTAGTATTAGGTGAGTGTTAGGGTTAGGTTTAGGGTCAGGGTTACGGTTAGTGTTAGGGTTAGGTTTAGGGTTAAAACAGGTTTAGGTTTAGGGTTAGGTTAGGGTTTTTGTTAGGGTTCGGTTAGGGTTATGTTAAGGTTAAGGATAGGGTTAGTGTTATGGTTAGGGTAAGTGTTAGGGTTAGGGTTAGTATTCAGGTTAGGGTTAGGTGTAGGGTAAGGTTTAGGTTTAGGGTTAGTGTTAGGGTTAGGTTTATTGTTAGGGTTAAGGTTAGGGTTAGGATTAGTGTTAGGTTTACAGTTAGGTTTAGGGTTACAGTTAGAGTTAGGCTTTGTGTTAGGGTTAGGATTTGGGTTAGGATTAGGGTTACAGTTAAGATTAGGGTTACATTTTTTGTTGCGGTTAGGCTTAGTGTTAGGCTCAGGTAAGTGTTAGGTTTAGGGTTAGTTTTAATGATAGGGTTATGGTTAGCTTTAGAGTTCAGGTTAGGGTTAGGGCAGTTTTAGAATTAGGGTTAGGGTTAGCTTTAGGTTTTGTGTTAGGTTTAGTGTTAGGTTTAGGGTTAGAGTTTCTGTTAGGGTTAGGTTTTGTTTTAGAGTTAGGGTTACATTTAGCGTTAGAATTAGGGTTAGGGTTAGTGTTATGGTTAGGGTTATTGTTAGGTGTAATTTTAGTCTTACAGTTCGAGTAAAAGTAAGGTTTAGTGTTAGTGTTAGGTTTAGGCTTAGAGTTAGTATTAGTATTAGTTATACAGTTATGGTTGGGGTTAGGATTTATGTTAGGTTTAGAATTAAAGTTAGTGTTAGTGTTAGGGTTAGTGTTAGGGATAGGGTTATGTTTAGGCAAGGATTAGGGGTTGGGTTAGAGTTAGGTTTTGTGTTAGGTTTAGAGTTAAAGTTAGGGTTTGTATTAGGTTTATTGTTAGGATGTGGGTTAGTGTTAGGGTTATGGATAGGGTTAGAAATAGGGTTCGTGTTAAGGTTAGGTTTGGGTTTAGTGTTAGGGTAAAGTGTAGGTTTTTAGTTAAGTTAGTGTTACAGTTAGGGTTAGGGTTTGGGTTAGAATTCGTATTTGGTTTAGGGTTACAGTTAGGTTTATGGTTAGTGTTACGATTAGAGTTAGATTTAGTTTTAAGGTTAGGGCTAGGTTTATGGTGAGGTTTAGTGTTAGTGTTAGGATCACATTTAGGTTTACTGTTAAGGTAAGGGTGAGGGTTAGGTTTACTGTTCAAGTTAGTGTTTGGATTAGGATTTGTGTTAGGGTTACATTTAGGTTTAGGGTTATTGTTAGAATTAGGTTTAGGGTTAGGATTGCGGATTGGGTTAGTATTAGTGTTAGGGTTAATGTTAGGGTTAATGTTAGTGTTTGTGTTAGGGTAATATTTAGGTTTAGGGTATTGTTAGGTTTGGGTTAGGGTTAGCATCAGGTTTAGGATTAAGATTAGATGAGCATTAGGGTTAGGGTAAATGTTAAGGTTAGGGTTAGGGTTAGGGTTAGGATTAGGGACAAATTTAGTTTTCGGTTTCGGTTAGGGTTTGTGTAAGGTTAGTGTTAAGGTTAGGGTTACAGGTAGGATTAAGTTTAGGTTTAGGGTTAGGGTAATGGTTCTTGTTAGGGTTAGGGTTATTGTTTGTGTTAGGGTTAAAATTAGTTTTAGGGTTAGGATTAGGGTTAGAGTTAATGTTATGGAATGGATTAGGGTTTGTTTTAGGGTAAGGGTTAGGGTTAGAGTTAGTGTTAGAGTTAGTTTTAGTGTTACAATTAGATTACCATTAGAATTAAGGATAGGGTTAGGGTTAGTGTTATGGTTAAGGTTAGGGTTATGAGTAGTTTAAAAGCTAGGGTTAGGGTTATGGTTAGGGTTGGTGTTAGGGTTAGGATTGGTGTTAGAGTTATTTTTAGGGTTACGGTTAGGATTAGGTTTAGTGTTATGCTTAGCATTAAGGTTAGGTTTAGAGTTAGTGTTATGGTTAGCATTAGAAATAGAGTTAATTTTAGGTTTAATGTCAGCATCAGGGTTCGGTTTAGGGTTAGTTTTAGTATTTGGGTTATGGTTAGGTTTAGGTATAATGTTATGTTTAGTGTTAGGTTTATGGTTATGGTTAGGGTTAAGGTGAGTCTTCGAGTTAGGGTTAAGGTTACAGTAAGTTTTAGGGTTGATGTTAGTGTTAGGGTTAACATTAGGGTTAGGTTTAGTGCTAGGGTTAGGTTTAGGCTTAGGTTTAGGTTTAGTGTTAGGTTTAATGTTAGGGTTTGTGTTATGGTTAGGTTTTGTGTTAGGGTTAGGTTTACAGTTAAGTTTAGGGTTACCGTTAGGGTTATGTTTACTATTAGGGTTATGGATGGGGTTAGTGTTAGTGTTAGGGTTAGTGTTTGGGATAGGGTTAGGTTTAGGGTGAGGGTTCAGGTTAGAGTTAGGGTTCATTTTAGGGTTAGGGTTAGGGTTGGGTTTAGGGTTTTTTAGGGTTATGTTAGGTTTAGGTTATTCTTTGTTATAGGGTTAGGTTTAAGGTTATCATTAGGGTTATGGTTAAGAATACAGTTAGATTTAGGGTTAGGCTTAGGGTTATGGTTAGTGTTAGGATTATTTTTAGGTTTAGGGTTAGGGTTAAGATTATGGTTAGTTATAGAGATAGGATTGGGGTTAGGGTTATTGTTAGGGTTAGGTTCAGATTCAGTGTTAGGGTAAGTGTTAGGGTTAGGGTTAGGGTCAGGGTTAGGTAAGGGTTAGGGTTAAATTTAAGTTAGGGTTAGGGTTAGGGTTTGGGTAGGGTTTGTGTTAGGGTTAGGAATAAAGTTAGGGTATGTATTAAGGTTAGGATTAGGGTGTGGATTAGTGTTATGGTTACAGTTAGGGTTAGGTTTAGGCTTTGTGTTTCAGTTAGGGTTAGATTTAATGTTAGTTGTCAGTTTATGTTTAGAACTAGGGTTAGTGTTACAGTTAGAATTAGGATTACTTTTCGGATTATTGTTTGGGTTAGTGTCAGAGTTAGGTTGAGGCTTAGTGTTAAAGGTAGGGTTAGAGTAAGTTTTAGGGTTAAGGTTACGTTTATGGTGAGGTTTATTGCTAGTGTTAGTGTTAGGATTACAGTTCGTGAGTGTGTTAGTGTTAGGGTTAAAGATAGTGTTAGGGTTACAGATAGGTTTAGGGTTAGTTTTAGGGCTAGGGCTGAGGTTAGGTTTAGGGTTAGGGTTTGTGTTACAGTTAGGGTTACGGTTAGTGTTAGTTTTAGGGTTATGTTTGGGGTTATGGTTAGGTTTACGTTTAGTGTAAGGTTTAGCGTTAGGGTTAGTTTTAGGGTTAGGGTTAGGGTTTGTGTTAGTGTTAGGGATAGGCTTAGTGTTAGAGTTGGGTTAGGTTTAGGGTTAGATTTAGTGTTAGTGTTAGGGTTAGGGTTAGGGAGAGTGTTAGGGTTAGTGATAGGTTTAGGGTTAGGGCTACGGTGAGGGTTAGTGTTAGTGTTACAATCAGGGTTAGGGTTAGTTTTAGGGTTTATTATAGGCTTAGGGTTAGGGTCATGTTTAGGGTTAGTTTTAGAATTATGGTTAGTTTTAGGGTTTGAGTTCGGGTTAGGTTTAGTTTTAGAATTTGGATTAGTGTTAGGTTTAGTGTTAGGACTGTGTTTGTGTGAGGGATATGGTTTGTGTTAGGGTAAGGTAAAGGGTTAGGGTTTGTGTTAAGGTTAGGTATAGGGTAAGGCTTAGGGTTAGGATGAGGATTAGGGTTAGAGTGAGGATTAGGTTTAGGTTAAGTTTTAGGTTTAGGATTAGTTTTATTTGTTACGTTTAGTGTTATTTAAAAGTTAGGGTTAGTGTTATGTTATGTTTAGGGTTATGTTTTGTTAGGGATTGTGTTAGGGTTATGGTTAAAGTTAGAATTTGGGATATGCCAGTTTTAGGGTTATGGTTAGGGTTAGGATTACTCTAAGGGTTAGTGTTAGTATAGGGTTAGGATTAGGGTTAAGTTTAGTGTTATGGATACTGTTAATTTCAGAGTTAGTGTGAGGGTTAGGGTTAGGGCTAGTGTTAGTGTTATAGTTAGGATTAGGGTTAGGGTTAGTGTTAGGGTTTGAGTTAGGATTTGTGTTAGGGTTACAGTTAAGATTATATTTAGGGTTACGGTTATGGTTAGGATTAGTGTTAGCGTTAGGTTTATTGTTAGGTTAGGGTTAGGGGAGAGTTAAGGTTAGTGTTAGGGTTCGGGTAAGGGTTAGTATTAAAGTTACTGCTAGTTTTAGATTTAGGGTTAGGTTAGGGTTGGAGTTAGGTTTAAGGATCGTGTTAGGGTTTAGTTTTGGGTAAGTGTTAGCTTTGAATTTTTGTTTAGGGTTACAGTTTGGGTTAGTGTTAGGGTTATACTTAGGTTTAGAGTTAGTGTTAGTATTAGGGTTAGGTTTAGGGATAGCTTTAGTTTTAGGTTTAGGTTTAGAGATATTGTTATAGTTAGGTTTAGGTTTAGGATTAAGGTTAGGGTTAAAGTTAGGATTAGTATTAGTGTTAATGTTAGTTTTAGGGTTAAGATTAAAGTTTCTTTTAGGGTTAGGGTTAGGGCTATGGTAGGGTTTGTGTTAGGATTAGGTTTAGGGTTCATGTTAGAGTTAGGGTTACAGTTACTGTTAAGGTATATTTTAAGGTTAGGTTTAGGGTTACAGTTAGAGTTAGTGTTAGTGTTAGTATTAGGTTTAGGGTTACTGTTAGGATTAGACTTATGTTAGTGTAAGGTTTAGCATTAGGTTTTGTTTAGGGGTTATGGTTATAATTATTGTTAGGGTAATGGTAAAGGTTAGGATTAGGGTTTGGTTAGGTTGAGGTTAAGGGTTATTTTAGGCTTAGGGTTAGGGTTAGGCTTAGAGAGTGTTAGGGTTAGGGTTGGGGTTAAGATTAGGATTAGGGTTAGGATCAGTGTTAGGGTTTGGGTTAAATTAGGATTAGGGTTAGAGTTATGGTTCATGTTAAGGTAAGGATTAGGGTTTGTGTTATTTTTAGGTTTAGGTTTAGGGTTAAGGTTAGGGTTAGGGATAGGTTTAGGGCTACGTTTAGAGTTAGTGTTGGGGTTAAGGTGAGGGGTAGTGTTAGTGTTAAGGTTAGGATTATGGTTAGGGTTAGTTTTACGGTTAGAGTTAGGGTAAAGTTTAGGATTCATGTTTTGGTTAAGGTTAGATTTATATTTAGGGTTATTGTTAGGGTTAGGGTTAGGGGTCATGTTAGTGTTAGGGTTATGGTTATGGTTGGGGTTAGTGTTATGGCTAGAGTTAGGTTTAAGGAAAGGTTTAGTGTTTGGGTTAAGGTTAGAGTTAAGTTAAGCGTTGGTGTTAGGGTTAGGGTTAGGTTTAGGGGTCATGTTAGTGTTAGGGTTATGGTTATGGTTGGGGTTAGTGTTTGTATTGCTAGAATTAGATTTAAGGAAAGGTTTAGTGTTTGGGTTAAGGTTAGAGTTAAGTTAAGGGTTGGTGTTAGGGTAAGGGTTAGGGTTAGTGTTAGTTTTCGATTTAGGGTTAGGGTGAGGCTTAGGGTGAGTGTCAGGATTAGGTTTAGCTTTAGGGTTAGATTTAGAATTGAGGTTAGTTATAGGGTTAGGGTTAGTTTTAGAGTTAGGGTTAGGGTTAGGTTTGGGTTTAGGGTTGTTTAAGGTTACTGTTAGGTTTAGGTTATTGTTTGTAATAGGGTTAGTTTTAAGCTTATCGTTAGTGTTATGTTTAAGATTAGAGTTAAATTTAGGGTCAGGATTAGGGTTATGGTTAGTGTTAGGATTAGTGTTAGGTTTAGGGTTAGGGTTAAGATTAGGGTTAGTTTTAGAGTTACAGTTAGTGTTAGGGTTCGGTTTAGGGTTAGGGGTAGTTTTAGAATTCAGGTTAGGGTTAGGTTTAATGTTAGTATTTTGTTTGTGTGAGGGATATAATTTGTGTTAGGGTTAAGGTTATGGTTAGTGTTTGGGTTAAGGTTAGAGTTAAGTTAAGGGTTGGTGTTAGGGTTACGGTTAGTGTTAGTGTTAGTTTTCGAATTAGGGTTAGGATGAGGTTTAGGGTTAGAGTCAGTGTTAGGTTTAGCTTTAGGGTTCGATTTAGGGTTGGGATTAGGTATAGGGTTAGGGTTAGTTTAAGGTTAGTATATGGTTTAGGGTTTGTGTTAGGGTTCGGGTTAGGGTTAGTGTTATAATGAGGTTTAGAGTGTTAGTGTTATATTCATGTTAGGGGTAGGGATAGGGCTCGTGTTTGGGTTAGGCTTAGAGTTATTGTTAAGTTTACTGTGAGTGTTAGAGTTAGGGTTAGGTTTAGTGTTAGTGTTAGGTTAGTATTAGGATTATGGTTAGTGTTAGTGTTAATGTTAGGTTTAGTTTTAGTGTTCAGGTTAGGTAAGTGTTAGGGTTAGTGATAGTGAAAGGGTTTCAGTTAGGGTAAGGGTTAGGATTATGGGTTTAGGGTTAGGTTTAGGGTTAGGCTTAGACTTAGGGTTAGGTGTAAGGTTAGTGTTAGTGTTAGGGTTAGGATTAGACTTAGTATTAGTGTTTGGGTTAAGTTTAGATTTAATGTTTGTGCTAGGGTTAGGGACAGTTTTAGGGTTAGTATTATGGTTAGTTTTATGGTTAGAGTTAGTGTTAAAATTAGGGTTAGGGTTAGGGTATGGTTAGTGTTAGGGTTTTAGTTAGGGTTTTTGTTAGTGTTAGGGATAAAATTTGGTTTAGGGTTAGTGTTACATTAGTATTAGGGTTAGAATTTGATTAGGGTTAGGGTTATGGTAAGGGTTAGGGTTATGGTAAGGGTTAGGGTTTGGGTTAGGGTTGGGGATAGGGTTGTGTCTAGGGTTAGGGTTAGGATTAGTGTTAGTGTTAGGGTTAGGGTTAGGGTTTGGGTTAGGGTTAGGGTTAGCTTTATGGTTTGTGTTAGGTTTAGGGTTAGAGTTAGTGTTAGGATTAGGGTAATGGTTAGATTTGTGTTAGTATTAGGGTTTGGGTTATGGTGAGCTTTAGGGTAAGTTTTATGGTTAGGGTTAGGGTTACAATTAGAGTTAATGTAAGTGTTCATGTTAGGGTTAGTGTTCATGTTAGGGCTAGTGTTAGGGTTAGGATTAGAGTTAGGGTTAGTGTTATGTTAGGGTTAGGATAAGGGTTAAGACTAGTGTTTTGGTAAGGGTTAGAGTTAGGTTTAGGGTTAGTGTTAGAATTACGTTTAGTGTTAGTGTTAGGTTTTCGGTTAGTTTTAGGGTAAGGTTTAGGGTTAGTGTTTGGGTTAGGGTTAGCTTTAGGTTTAGGTTTAGGGTTTGGGTTAGGGTACTCTAAGGGTTATGTTATAGTTAGGATTTAGTTTAGATTTTGTGTTGGTGTTAGAGTTAGTGTTAGTATTATGGTGAACATGAGTGTTAGGGTTAGGTTTGGGTTAGGGTTAGGTTTCAGCTTCGTGTTAAGTTTAGAATTAGTGTTAGTGTTAGCTTTAGGTTTAGCGTGAGGGTTGGAGTTAGGGTTAGGTTTGGTGTTGTGTTAGGTTAGTGTTATGGTTAGGGTTAAGGTTAGTGTTAGGATAAAGGTTAGGATTAGGATTTGGTTGAGTGTTAGGTTAGTGTTATGGTTATGGTTAGGGTTAGGTTAGTGTTAGGGTTCGTGTTAGGGTAAGGGTTAGTGTGAATGTTAGGTTTAGGTTTACATTTATGGTTAGCGTTTGTGTTAAGGTTAGGGTTAGGGTAAGGGTTAGCATTAGTGTTTGGGTTAGGGTTATAATTAGTTTTAGGGATACAGTTAGGGTTGTGTTAGGGTAGTGTTAGTTTTAGAGTTAGAGTTAGGGTGAGGGTTAGAGTTAGGGTTTGCGTTAGGATAAGGATTAGGATTATTTTTAGGGTTATGGTTAGGGTTAGGTTTATGTTTAGAAAAGGGTTAGGTTTAGGGTTATGGTTACAGTTAGGAATAGGTTTAGGTTTAGGGAAAGGGTAAAGGTTAGTCTTACGTTTAGATTTAGTATTAGGGTTAGTGTTAGGTTTAGGGTTAGGGTTAGAATTAGGGTTAGTCTTAGTTTTAGAGTTAATGATATGGTTAGTGTTAAGGGTAGTGTTAGGTTTAAGTTTAGGTTTAGGTTTAGGTTTCATGATAGGGTTAGTGTAGGGGTAAGGGTTAGTGTTATTTTTGGTTAGTTTTAGTGTTACGGTTTGTGTTAGGTTTAGATTTAGGATTAGGGTTGGGGTTGGGTAAGGGTCAGTGTTAGGTTTAGTTTCGGTTAGAGTTATGGTTTAAATTATGGTTTGTCTTAGGGTTAGGGTTATGTTAGGGTTAGGGTTAGGGTTACGTTAGGGTTAGGGTTAGAGTTAGAGTTAGTGTTAGGGTTATGGTTAGGTTTAGTGTTAGGACTTTGGTAAGTTTTAAGGATGGTTTTAGGGCTAGAGTTAGTGATATTTTTAGGTTTATGATTAGGGTTAATGTTTGGTTAGTCTTAGGTTTAGGTTTAGGGCTAGGGTAAGGGATATGTTAGGTATAGGGTTAGGCTTAGGTTTAAAATTAGTTTTGGGACTAGGATTAGAGTTAGGTTTATGGTTAGGTTTAGATTCAGTTTAGGTTTGGGTTACGTTTAGGTTGAGGTTTGGCGTTAGTTTTAGTGTTAGAATTGTGGTTAGGGTTAGAGTTAGGATTAGGGTTAGAGTTAGGGTTAGTGTAGATTTAGGTTTAGGGTTAGGTTTAGTGTTATGGTTAAATTAAGGGTTAGTATTTGGGTTATGTTTAGGGTTAGGGTTTCTGTTAGGGTTAGGGTTAGGGTTAGGGTTAGTTTCATGGTTAGAGTTACGGTAAATGTTAGGGTTTGGTTTGGGGTCTGGGTTAGTTTAGAGTTAAGGTCGGAGTTAGTGTTAGTGTTAGGGTTAGTGTTAGGGTAACAGTTATGATTAGGGTTAGGTTTAGGGTTAGCGTTAGGGTTAGGTTTAGAATAGGTTTACGTTTAGTGTTATTTTTAAAGTTAGGTTTTGGGTTAGGGATAGGATTAATGTTATGGTTAGTGTTAGGTTTAGGGTTAGGGTTAGTGTAAGGGTTAGGGTTAGGTTTTGTGTTTGGTTTAGTGTTAGGGTTATTGTTAGTTTTAGTGTTAGGGTTAGGTTTATATTTAGTGTTAGGGTTAGGTTGAGGTTTAGTTTTAGTATTAGGGTTCAGGTTACAATTAGGGTTATTGTTTGGGTTTGGCTTAGTATTATGGTTATGGTTTGGGTTGTATTTAAGACTAGTTTTACAGTTACGTGTAGGTTTAATTTTAGTGTTAGTGTTCGTGTTGGGGTTCAGGTTATGGTTTTTGTTAGGGTTAGGGATTGTGTTAGGGTTTGTGTTAGGGTTAGTTTTAGTATTAGCTTTAGGTTTAGGTTTAAGGTAATTGTTAGGGTTAGGGAAAGGTTTAGTTTTAGGTTTATGGTTAGTTTTAGGGTTAGGGTTAGTGTTACGGTAAGTTTTAGAGTTAAGGTTAGAGTTAGCATTATTGTTAGGTTTCGGGTAAGGATTAGGATTAGTTTTGGGTTAGTGTTATTGTTAGGGTTTGTGTTAGGGTTAGTGTTAGTATAAGTTTTAGGGTTAGGTTTAATGTTATTGTTATGGTCACGGTTAGATTTAGGATTTGTGTAGGGTTAGGATTCATGTTATGGTTAGTGTTAGTGTTAGGGTTGAGTTAGAGTTAGGGTTAGTGTTTGGTTTTGGGTTAGAGTTAAGTATAGTGTTACTGTTATGGCCAGGTTTAGGATAAATGTTAGGGGCAGGGTTATGGTTAGTTTTAGGGTTAGGGTTAGTGTTAATGTTAGTGTTAGGGTTCTGGTTATGGTTAGTGTTAGGGTTGGGGTTTGAGTTAGTGTTAGTGATAGGCTTAGGGTTAGGGTTAGTGTTAAGGTTAGGATTAGGGTTAGGTTTAGTGTTGGGGTAAGTGTTAGGTTTAGTTTTGGGTTTAGGTTTAGGGTCAGGGTTAGGGTTAGTGTTAGGATTACTTTTAGAATTAGGTGTCTGTTTAAGGTTAGTGTTAGGGTTCGGGTTATGGTTTGTGTTAGGGTTATAGTCAGGGTTAAGGATTCTGTTAGGGTTAAGGTTAGATTTAAATTTATGTTTAGGATTACAGTTAAGATTAGTGTTAGTTAGGGTTAGGATTAGCATGAGGGTTAGTGTAAGTGTTAGTGTAAGGTTTAGGGTTAAGGTAGGGTTAGGCTCTGTGATAGGTTTAGGGTTGGGGTTAGGTTTAGTGTTAAGGTTAGGGTTAGTGTCATGTTCTTGTTAGAAGTAGTAATAGGTTTACGGTTAGGACTATGCTTAGGATTAGGTTTAGGTTAGGGTTAGGGTTATATTGTGGGTTACAGTTTATGTTAGGGTTGGGGTTATGCTTAAGTTTAGAATTACGGTTATTGTTAGGATTAGGAATATGGTTACATTTAAGGATAGGGTTACTTTTATTTTGAGTGTTGGGTTTAATGTTAGGGTTCTGTTTATGGTTAGGTTTAGGTTTAGTGTTAGGCCTAGGGTTAGGGTTATGGTTAGTGTTTGGGTAAGGTTTAGGGTATGGTTTAGTGTTAGGTTTAGGGTTAAGGTTAGGGTTGGAGTTAGGGTTAAGTTTAGTCTTAAGGTTAGGGTTTTGTTTCAGGTTAGGGTTAGGGTTAGTTTTAGTGTTAGGGTGAGTTTTAGAGTTATGATTAGCATTATGGTTAGAGTTAAGTTTAGGGTTAGGTTTAGAGTTAGTTTTAGGGTAAGGGTTTTGGTTAGGGTTAGGGTTAATGTTAGGTTTAGGGTTAGGTTTAGATTTAGGGTTAGTCTTAGGTTTAGGTTTAGTGAGAGGTTTATGTTTGGGGTTAGGGTTAGTGTTAGGGTTACGGTAAGGGTTAGTGTTACATTTAGATTTAGGGTTAGGTTTAGGTAAGTTTTAGTGTTAAATTTAGTGTTTGTGTTAGTGTTAATTGTAGGATTGCGGTTACTGTTAGGGTTAGGGTTAATGATAGTGTTAGTGTTAGATTTAGGGTTAGTGTTATGGTTAGGATTTCTGTTAAGTTTAGGGTTACTGTAATCATTAGGTTTACGGTTAGGATTGGGTTTTGGGTTAGGATTAGTGTTAGTGTTAGGGTTTGTTTTAGAGTTAGAGTTAGGGATATTGTTATGGTCAAGGTTAGGTTTAGGGTTGGGGTTAGTGTTATTGTTAGGTTTAGTGTTAGGGTTAGAGTTAGGTTTAATGTTAGGGTTAGGTAAGGTTTAGGGTTAGGTTTAGGGTCAGGGTTATTGTTTAGATTATGGTTTGTGTTAGGGTTAGGTTTAGATTAGTGTTAGTGTTATTAATAGGGTTAATATTAGGGTTAAGGTTAGGATTAAGATTATCATTAGGGTTAGGGTTAGAGTTAGTGTTTGGTTTAGGGTTAGGGATCATGTTTTAGTTACTATTAGGGTTATTGTTGGGTAGAGTTAGAGTTAAGGTAAGGGTTAGTGCTAGGAATGGTGTTAGGGTTAGGAGCAAGTTTAGGATTAGTGTCAGGGTTTCGGTTAGTTTTAGTGCTAGGGTTAGGGTTCATCTTTATGGTTAGTTTTAGGGTTAGGTTTAGAGTTAAGATTAGTGTTAGTGATAGGGTTAGGGTTAGGGTTAGGTTTAAGATTAATGTTAGGATTTGGGTTAGGTTTAGACTTAGTGATAGGGTTAGGTTTGGGGTTAGGTTTAGTGTTATAGTTAGGGTTAGGGTTAGGACTATGGTTAGGATTAGGGTTAGGCTGGGTTCAGGGTCATGAGGTGGGTGATAGTTTATTTTAGGGTTAGGATTAGGCTTAGGTTTAGTGCTACTGTTAGGGTTAGGTTTAGGGTTAGTGTTAGGTTTATTGTTAGGGTTCTGATTATGGTTAGTTTTAGGTTTAGTTTTTGGGCTATGGTTAGGTTTAGGATCAGTATTAGGTTAAGGTTTAGGGTTAGGTTTAAAGCTTGGGTTATTTTTAGGTTTAGGGTTATGGTTGGGGTTAGTGTTAGGTTTAGTGTTAGGGTTCGGGATAAATTTCAGATTAGGGTTAGAGATAGTTTTTGTATTCGTGTTAGGTTTAGAGTTAGGGTTAGAATAAGGGTTAGTGTGAGGATTAGGTTTACGGTTCATGTTAGTGTTAGTGTTATGGATAGATTTTGTGTTATATTTAAGTTTAGGGTTACAGTTACAGTAAGGATGAGGCTTAGAGTTAGGTTTAGTGTTAGGTTTAGGGTTAGTTTTAGGGTTACAGTTACGGTTATTGATAGTTTAGGTTATGGTTAAAAGTAGTGTTAGTGTAAATTAGGTTTAGTGTTATGGTTAGTT
Organism: Marmota marmota marmota; assembly: GCF_001458135.2. Classification (NCBI taxonomy): domain Eukaryota; kingdom Metazoa; phylum Chordata; class Mammalia; order Rodentia; family Sciuridae; genus Marmota; species Marmota marmota. The sequence goes on along the minus strand of NW_026003725.1, from coordinate 786,935 downwards.
GTATGGTTAGGGTTAGGTTTTGTTTTAGGGGTATGGTTAGGGTTATATTTAGGTTTAAGTTTACGGTTATGATTAGGGTTAGGGTTAGGGTTAGATTAGGGTAGTTTAGGGTTTGGGTTATGGTTAAGATTAGTGTTAGTTTTAGGGTTAGGGTTAGGTTAGTGTTAGGGTTATGGTTAGGGTTCGTGTTAGATTTAGGATTATTGTTAGTGTTAGGTTTAGATTTAGGGTTTGGTTATGGTTAGGGTTTGTGTTAGTCTTAGGGTTAGGTTTAGGATTAGCTTTAGTGTTTGGGTTGGGATATACTTAGGTTTAGGCTTAGAGTTAGTGTTAGGGTTAGGATTAGTGTTAGGTTTAGGGTTAGGGCTAGGGTGAGTGTCAGGTTTTGGGTATGGGTTAGGGTTATTGTTAGGAGTAGGATTAGGTTTAGAGTTAGGTTTAGTGTTAAATTAGGGTTAGGGTTATTGTTGGGTTACAGTTAGTGTCAGGGTTAGGATTTCTGTTAGGATTAGGAATAGTTTTAGTTTTAGGGTTCGTGTTAGGTTTAGGGATAGTCTTTCAGTGAGGGTGAGGCTTAGTGGTATGGTTAGGTTTATGGTTCTTGTTAGGGTTACATTTATGGTTAGTGTTAGGTTTAGGATTAGGGTTAGAATTAGGTAAGTGTTACCATTAGGGTTAGCTTAGGTTTAGGGTTATGGTTTGAGTTAGGGTTTGTGTTTGTGTTAGAGTTAGGTTAGGGTTAGAGTTAGGCTTAGGGTTAGTGTTAGAGGGAGGGTTAGGATTTGTGTTAGGGTTATGTTTAGATTAGGGTTAGGTTTTGTGTTAGGATTAGGGTTAGTTTAGGTTTAGGTTTTCAGTTAAATTTATGGTTTGAGTTAGGGACACGGTTAGTTTTAGTGTTAGGGTTAGGGTTAGGATTAGTGTTTGTGTTAGGTATTGGGTTAGTGCTTATATAAGGTTTAGAATTAGGGATAAGGTTAAATTTAGTGTTAGTTTTAGTATTAGGGTTTGTGTCAGGTTGTGGTTAGTGTTAGGGTTTTGTTAACGATTAGGATTAATTTTATGGTTAGGTTTAGTGTTACGGTCTGTGTTATGTTTTGGGTTATGTTTAGGGTTTTTGTTAGATTTTAGATTAGGTTTAGGGTTAGTGCTAGGGTTGGGTTTGAGTTAGGGTAAGTGTTATTGTTAGCATTAGGGTTAGGTTTAGGGTTAGTGTTAGGTTTAGCCTTAGTGTTAGGGTTAGGGTTAGGGTTAAAGTTTGTATTAGGATTAGTGTTAGGGTTAGGATTGTGGTTATGGTTAGGGTTAGTGTTAGGGTTAGGGTTAGTGTTATGTTTAAAGTTAGGTTTAGGTTTAGGTTTACTGGTAGGGTTAGCATTCGGGTTAGATTTAGTGTTACTTTTAGGGTTATTGTTAGTAGGGTTAGTGTCAGGGTTAGGGGTATGTTTAGTGTTAGGTTTAGTCTTAGTATTAGGGCTTAGGTTAGCATTAAGGTTAAGGTTACAGTCAGGGTAAAGATATTTTTAGGTTTAGGGTTCAGGTTATGTTTAGGGTAATGGATAGGCTAAGTTTAATGATAGTGCTCCAGTCAGATTGAGGAGTAGCATTAGGTTTTCCGTTAGGGTTTGGGTAATGTATAGGATTAGAGCTAGGGTTAGGGCTAGGTTTATAGTTAGAGTAAGAGCTAGGGGTAGGGTTGGGTTTTGGTTTAGTGCAAGTGTTAATGTTAGGGTTAGGTTTAGGGTAAGGGTTAGGGCTAGGTTTAGGGTTTGAGTTAGGGGTAAGCTATGTTTGAGTCTTGGATTATGGCTATGTTTTGTGTTACATTAGGACTCTTCTTAGGGATACAGTAATGTAAGAACTAAGGTTAAATTTAGGGCTAGTTTTACGGTTACATTTAGGACTCAGTCTAGTTTTAGGATTAGATTGAGATTTAGGGTGATGTTTTTAACTATTGTTAGTGTCAGGGTTAAGGTTCGTTTTATTGTTAGTTATAGGACTCAAATTAAGGGTAGGCTTAGGGCTAGATGTAGGGTTAGGATTTGGTTTAGGTTAAGGGTTGTGGTTAGTCCTATGGATCGGTTTTGTTTTAGGACCAAAGCTAAAGTTAAGGGTAGTTTTATGATTAGTGTTAGTTTTATTGCTATGGATAGGGTGAGTTTAGGCTTAGGAGTAGATTTAGAGTTATGGTTAATTCTAGAGTTAGGGCTATGGCTAGTGTGAGAGCTAGTTTTCTGGCTAGTGTTTGGGTTATGGTAAAGAATAGGGTTAAAACTAGGAATAGGACTATGGCAAGTGTTAGAGTTAGTCTTAGGGCTAGGGTTTGGGTTAGGGTTAAGGCTAAATTAGGGCTAGGAATAGGTCTAGGCTTAGTGTTGGATTAAGCCTAGGATTAGGGCTATTTTATGGTTAGGTTTAGGGTTAGATTTAGGGGAAGGGCTACCTGTTTGATTTCCACCTCCATTTTTATTTTCCCATAGGTGACAAAATGAAGAGAAATCTTAAAATACAATGTGTTCATGATAGTGAACCATTGAATTGAGAAGAACATACCTGAGGAGCATACTAAGGCTAGATAAAAGATGACTCCTGCCCATTATCAAAGAAATTTGAACAAAACTCTCACCTTACAATTTCCTATAACCCTAGCCCTAGCTGTAACCCTAAACCTAACATTAACCCTAACCTGATTAGAGAACCATTGATCCTAGAATTCCCGCCCTTGGGGAGCCTTGAGAGGCAAGCTAAGTGATGAATCCTATGTCACATCAAACATATCTGACCAAATAATTATGGGAGGTATTTCAGAACATGCATATTTTTTTTGTTGTTTTCTCTGAAAGGGCTCTCAGATTAAGTTGTTTTTGCATGCTTAAGCATTGGCCTACTTTTAAAAGGAACACACCAGAGTCCCTACAGAGAACTGATGGAGTGTGTAAAGTTTCAAGCAGCTAGCACAAACCCTGTTGGATTTTCAACGCCATTAGCTTTCTTGTATAGGTCAAAAGTAAGTGAAATTTTAAAATATATAATGTTGCTGACAGTGAACCGGTGAATGGAGAAGGCCTAAACCTGGGGAACAGAGTAAGCTAAAAGATAAATCCTTCCAAGTATCAAAGAATTTTGAATAAAACTAACTCAAACCCTAACACTAGCTCTAACTCTAGCTCTTCCCCTAACCATAATTTTTTTATGAAATCTTTGACCTTAGAATTTCCAAACTTGGGCAGTCTATTGGGGCAATCTAAGTGATGAATGCTGCACAGTATCAAAAAAAATCTGTAAAAAAATTGATAGAGTATATCAGTACCTGCATATTTCTCTGTAATATCCTAAAGGACTCTTGGATAAAGTTGTTTATACATGCTTCAGCTTAGGCCTACTCTAACAAGAACAAACCAGATATTTCTCACAAGGAATTGATGGAGTGTGAAGTTTCAAGCAGCTAGCACTAATTCTGTTTGATTTCCAGCTCCATTTCCACTTACTTGTATAAAACAAAATGAACTGAAACTTTAAAATACAAACTGTTCCTTTCAGTGAGCAATTGAACCTAGGAAGCCCAAAAATGTTGAGTATAGTAAATATTGGACAAAATGAATCCTGCCCAGTATCAAAGAAATTTCAACAAAACTAACTCTAATCCTAATACCAGCTCTAACACTAGCCCTAACACTATCCTTAACACAAACACTAACCTGTTTGAAAAACTGTTGATCCTAGAAGTCCCAAACGTGAGGAGCTTAGGGGGCTAAACTATCAGATGAATCCTATGGAGTATCAAAGATATATGACCAAATAATTGAGGTGTCATTTCAGTTCATGCATATTTCTCTGTTTTCTGCTAAAGGGCACTTGGATAAAGTTGTTTTTGCCATCTTCATCTTAGGGCTACATTCACAAGGAACAAACCAGAGAGTTCTCACAGAGAACTGATTCAGTATTTGAATTTTAAAGCAGCTAGCAGTAACAAGGTTTGATTTCAACCTCCAGTTTCATTTACCTATATAAGTCAATATGAAGTGGAACCTTAAAATACAGAGTGGCCCTGTTATCGAACCATTGAAATGAGAAGGCCCAAACCTGAGGAGCATATTAAGGCTAAGTAAAAGATGACTCCTTCCAAATATCAAAGAAGTTTATACAAAACTTACTCTCACCTTAACACTACATCTAACACTAACCCTAACCCTATACCTAACACCAACCCTGACCTGATTAGAGAACCATTGATCCTAGAAGTCCCCCACTTGGAAAGCTTTGTAGGGCAAGTTAAATAATGAATCCTACTCAGTAGCAAACAAATCTGACAAAAAACAATATGGGAGGAATTTCAGTGCATGCATATTCCCTACTTTCTCCTAAAGGGCTCTCAGATAAAGTTGTTTTTGCATGCTTAAGCTTAGGCCAACACACACAAGGAACATGCCAGAGTGTCCCCACAAATAATTGAGGGTGTATGTGCAGTTTCAAGTAGCTAGCATAAGCCCTGTTTGATTTCCAGGTCCATTTACATTTACTTGTATAGGTAAAAATGAAGTAAAATGATAATATTAACTGTTCCGGACAATGAAATTTTGAACCCAAAGGCCTAAACCCGGGAAACAGAGGAAGGTTAGTTAAAGATGAATCCTGGATTATATAAAAAAAATTTCAATAAAGTAACTCTAACCCTAATACTACCTCTAAACTGAGCCCTAATCCTAACCCTAAACATTAACATATCCCTATCCCTAACCCTAAATTTAACACTAATTTTAACTGTAACCATTGCCCAAACCCTATCTCTGACTCTTTCCATTACCATAACTCTAACCCTAACCCTAATGCTAAACGTAGGCCTAACCCTAACATTTACCCTAGACCTTCTCTAACCCTAACCCTCACCCTAGACCTAAATCTAGCTCCAACCATCACACTTACCCTAAAACTAACCCTAATCCTAGGCCTAACCATAATCCTTACCCTAACCCTAACACTAGTCCTAATCCTAACAATAAACATAGTCCTAACCCAAGCTGTAATCCTATCTTTTACCCTATACTTAAACCTAACACAAATGCTAACAATAGGACTAAACCTAACTGTATAGCTATCCCTAAGGCTATTCAAAACCTTAAAATTAACCTGAACCCTAAACCTAACCATATTCATAACTCTAAACCTAATGCTAATTTGAGCCTTTACCCTAAAGCTTAACCAAAACCTATCCCTAATCCTGAGTCTGACCATATTAATGCACCTAGCTCTAAACATGACCTTTACCCTAAATCTCACACAGTTGACCTATTCATAACCAAACTCTAAAGTACCCTTAACTGTGATGATAGACCTGACATTAGCCCTAGCCTTAATCCTAGCCCTAGTCCTAATAAAAACCCACATCCAAACTTTAAACCTAGCATTAATCCTAACCTTTACTCTAACCCTAACCGAAGACATAATCCTAAGTATAATCATAGCTCTAAGCTTAACTCTAACTGTATCCATTACCCTAAACATAACCCTTATCCTATTGCTAACCCTAAGACTAAACCCTAATGCTATCACTATCTCCAAATCTATTAATTACCCTAAACCTAACCTGAACCCTAAACCTAACCCTATCTTTACCATAAACCTAACCCTAACTCTAATTCGAGCCATAACCCTAAACTCAAACCTAAACCAAGCCATAACACTCATGCTGATACTAATAATTCCCCTAGCTCTAAACCTGACTCTTACTCTATACCTAAACCTTACAATAGACCTATTTGTAAACCTTTCCCTAAAACTATCCCTAACTGTAACCCTAGAACTGACATTAGCCCTAGCCATAATTTTATCCCTAACCCTAACACAAATTCTAGCCCTTATTCTAATGCTAAACATAGCCTTAATTACAATCCTAACCCAAACTCTAGGCCTAACCATGACACTAACCTTAGCCCTAATCTTAGCCTTAATTTAGCCCTATCCCTAACACTAGTTCTAAGACTAACATTAACTCTCACTTTAGACCTTTCAGTTATTCTAACCATATCCCTTACCACTACCCTAAACCTAGTCCTAACCCTATCCCTAACTCTTGCCGTAACCTTTGCTCTAGGACTAACCTTAGACAAAACCTAACTCTAACTTGAGCCCTAACCCGAAGACTAAGCCAAACCCTCACACTAGCCCAAACCATAACAGTAATCCTAAAACTAGCCCTAATCCTAGCTGTAGCCCTAAAACAAAACCTAGCTATACCTATAACACTAAACTTTAACCTAAACCAAACCCTAACCTTAAACCTAGGCCTAACCCTAGCCCTAATATAAGTTGTAAGCCATACCCTTAAACTAAACCTGAATGTGACACTGACCCTAACACTACTAGCTCTAAACATCACCCTAACAGTGAACCTAACCCTAACCTTTACTCTAGCCTTAAAACCCTAAAACTAGTCATAAAAATCACCCTAGTGCTTATAATAGCCCTAACCCTAACCCTTTCTCTAAATTTAACCCAAAACCTAGCCCTAATCCTAGCTTTTACCCTAGCTCTATTCATAACCATAAACCTAGCCCTAAACCGATCTCTAACTCTATCCATTACCTTACTCCAAACCATAACCCAAATGCTAAACGTAGGCATGAACCTAAACTTATCCCTAATCTTAACCCAATCTGTTACTCTGAACCTAACTAGAACCTAAACCTAAACCTAAACGTGTGATTACCCTAAACCTAAAACTAACACTAATTCAAGTCCTATCTTTAAACTTTAACCTACCTCAAACACTAACCCTGACCTTGACCCTAATAAAAGCCTTAGCTCTAAACTTGAGCATAAACCTACACCTAACCCTTACCCTAGATGTATCCATAATCCTAACCCTAATACTATCTTTTACCATAATTGTGGACCTGAAATTAGCCCAAGCCCTAATCCTAGTCCTAAACCTAAAACAAACCCTAGCCCTAATCTTAGCCCTAAACCTAGCTTTAATCATAACCCTAATCCTAACTCTACCCCTAACCCAAATTGTAGCCCACACCCTGCCTCTATACCTAGGTATAATGCCATCTTTTACCCTAAGCTTAACCCTAAACCTAACCCTAACTCTAGGCTTAAGCCAAACAATAAACCTAGCCCTAATCCTAACACTAATTTAGCCCTATCTATAACCCTAAAACAAACACTAGCCCTAAGACTCACTCTAACTCCCACCCTATACCTACCCTAGTTCTAACCCTATGTTTTACAATAACCTTATCCCTAGCACTAACCCTTGCCCTATCCTTAGTCCCAGCCCTAACTCTAGATCTAACCCTAACTCTAAATCTAACCCTAACCCTAAGCCTAAGCTTAACACTTACACTATCCCTAAACCTAACCCTAATACTAAACCAAATCAAGCAATAGCCCTAACCCTAAACATTAACTTTAAGCAAACCCTACCACTAAAATGAGACCTATCCCTAACCCTAATTCGAGTTCTAACACTAATTTTAAAATTAACACTTACCCTGACTCATATTGTAACACTAAATCTACCTCTAAACACTGCCCTCACCTTAAAACAAATGCTAAGAATAACCCAAAAATAAATTGAGTCCTATCACTAAGTGTAAAATGAAACCTGACCTGACTCTTATCCTAACACAAACCCTAGCTATATCACCCTAAACTTAAACCTAACCCTAATACTAAAACTAACCTAATTTTAACCCTAGTTCTTACATTAGCCATGGCCCTAATCCTATCCCTAACCCTAACACAAATGCTAACCCTAAACCTAGATTTAATCCTAACTCTAACCCTAACCAGAGTCCTAAACCTAGCTCTAAACCAATACCTTACCCTAAGCAAAACCCTAAACCTAGGGGTAACCCAAGACCTATCCCTATTCTTTAGGCTAACCAAAACACTAACTCTATTAATAGCCCTAACCCTAACTCTCATTCTAGCTCTAACCCTATCCCAAATTCTGTGCCTAACCCTGACCCTTATATTGACCCTACCATTAAACCTAGGTCTAACTCTAACCCTAATTCTAACCCAAAATCTATGATAATCCTATCCCTAGACCTAACCCTGAAGGTAACTAACAGCCCAGCCCTAAAATTAGTTCAGAACCTAATCCTTATGCTAAACATAACCTTAATCCTAACCATAGTTCTAATTATTACCCTAACCCTAACTCAAGACATAATCCTAACCATAACACTAGCTATAACCTTAACTCTAACTGTATTCATTACCGTAAACATTACCCTTATGCTAATGTAACCCTAGGCCTAACCCTAAACCTATCACTATCCCCCAAACTGTCAATTGCACTAAACCTAACCTGAACCCTAAACCTAAATTTATCATTACCCTAATGCTAACTCTAATGCTAATTCAAGCCTAAACCCTAAATTCAAACCTAAACCAATGCCCAACACTGATCCTGACATTATTAATTCCCCTAGCTCTCAACCTGATTATTACCTTATACCTAAACCTTACACTAGACTTAGCCATAAACCTAACATTAAAACTATCCCTAACCATTACCCTAGACCTGACTTTAGCCCTAGCCATAATCCTAGCCCTAAACCCTGCACAAACCCTACTCATTATCTTCGCCCTAAACATAGCCTTAATTATAAATCTAACCCTAAACTTAGGCCTAACCCTAACAGTAAATACAGCCCCAATCGTAGCCCTAATATGGTCCTATCCCTAACCCTATCGCTAACCCTGTCCCTAACCATAACACTAGCCCAAAGACTAACTCTAACTGTCACCCTAGCCCTAACTCTAGTTCTAACCGTATACTTTACTGGAAGCCTAATCCAAAATCCTAGACTGAACTTTCGGTCTAACCTTAGCCCTAATCATATCCCTGGCCATAACCCTAAATCTAACCCTAACTCTAAATCTAACCCTAACAATAAGCCTAAGCCTAAACCTAAACTTAGCCCTAACCCTAATGCTAATCCTAAAACTAGCCCTAACCCTAGCCCTAGCTCTAAAACAAAACATAGCCATTGACCTAACCTTAATCCTTAACATAAACCAAGCCCTAATTCTACACCTATCCCTAACTCTAGCAATAATTCGAGTCTTAAGCCGAACCCTAAAACGAACCCTCACCCTGAATCTGACCTTAACACTAACCCTAGGTCTAAACATCACCCTAACCCTAAACCTAAACCTAACACTAGACCTCGTCCTAACCCCTAACAGTAAAATTAGCCCTAATCATAACCCTAGTACTTACCTTAGCCGTAACCCTATTCCTAGCATTAACGTAACACAAATCCTAGCCCTATTCAGAGCCCTATCCCTAGATTAAACCCTAAACCTAACTCTAACCCTATCACTAATTGTAACCATAACCGTAGCTTTAACCCTAGATCCAACCCTATCCATTATCATAACCATAATCCTTACCCTAATGCTAACCCTAGGACTAAACCCAACACTATACCTAATCTTCACACTATCCATTACCCTAAATCTCACCTGAAACCTACACCACACCCTGTCATTACACTGATCCTAATCTTAATGCTAATTCGAGTCCTAACTTTAAACCTTAACCTCTCCAAAACACTAATCGTGACCATGACTCTAATAATACCCTTAGCTCTAAACCTGACCCTAACCATAAACCTAATGCTTACATAAGACGTAGCCATAAAACTAAACTTAAACTATATGTAACCATAATCCTAGAACTGAATTAGTCCTAACCATAATCCTAGACCTACACCTAGCCTTATTCCTAACCTGAATCATAACCCAAGCCCTAGCCCTAATTCTAACCCTCACCCTAGCACTAACCTACCAATAACCACATCCGTTACCATAAACCTGACCATAACCTTAAACCTAAACCTAACACCTGCCGTACCCTAGGCCTAATACTAACACTAAGTCTAGCACTAATCCTAGCCCTAATTTAATCCTATCCTAACCCTAACCCTACCCCTAAGACTAACTATAACTCTTGCCCTAGCCCTAGCCCTAGTTCTATCTTTAGACCTATCCTAACTCTAGATCTAATCCTAACTCTAAATCAAAACCTAACTCTAAATTTAACTGTAATCTTAAGCCTAATGCTCATTTGAGCCCTATCCCTAAACCTTAACCTAATACAAACCACAACCCTGATGCTGAACCTACAAATACCCCTAGCTCTAAAACTGACCTTTACCTAAACTTAACACTTACACTACACTAAGACATAGACCTAATCCTAAATCTACTCCTAACTGTAACACTAGACCTGACATTATCCCTAGCCCTAATTCTAGACCTAACCCTACAACAAACCCTAACCCTCATCCTAGCCCTAAACCTAGCCTTAATCATAATCCAAACCCTAACCCTAGACCTAATCCTAATTCTAACCCTCACTCTACCTCTAAACCTAGCTATAACACATCCCTTACCCTAAACTTAACCTAAACCTAGCCCTAATGCTAGGCCTAACCTGAACACTAACCCTAGGTCCAATCATTGCCCTGATTTAGCTCTATCCCTAAAACTAACCATAAACCTAGCCCTAAGACTAACTCTAACTCTCAACCTAGCCTTATACCTAGTTCTATCCATATCATTTAGCAAACCCCAAACTAAACCCTAACCCTTGCCTTATCCTTACACGTAGCCCTAACCCTAGATCTAACCCAAACTCCAAGTCTTAACCTAACCCTAAGCCTATTCCTAACACAACCACTATCCCTAATCCTAATGCTAATCATATAACCTAGGACAAAAACAAAACTGAGCAATAGGAGCTGAGGATGTGGCTCAAGTGGTGGTGCATTTGCCTGGCATGCACGGGGTGCTGGGTTCGATCCTCAGCAACAATAAAAATATAATTAAAAAAAGATGTAGTGTCCACCAAAAATTTTAAAAAAATAAAAAAAATATTAAAAATTCTCTCTCTCTCTCTCTGTTTCTTTCTCTCTCTCTCTTTCTAAAAAATACAAACTGAGCAATAGTCCTAATCTTTAACCTTAACTTAAACCAAACACTAACACTACACCTAGACCTAACCCAAGCCCTAATTTGAGTCATAGCCATAACCTTAAAATAATCCTGATCCTGAATCATATCCTAAAACTCACGCTAGGTCTAAACACCACCCTAAATTTAAACCGAACCCTAATAGTAAATCTAGCCTAAATTCGAGTCATAACCCTAACATTCAAACAAACCCTGACGCTGACTCATATTCTAACAATCACCCTAGCTCTAAAGACCACCCTCACCTTAACCTGAACCCTAAAAGTAATCCTAGTCTTTATTTGAGTCCTAAACTTAACACTAAAACTAACACTGTCTCTGAATTATATCCTAATACTAACCTAGCTATAAGTATCACCCTAACATTAAACCTAACCCTAACACTAGATCTACCCCTACCCCTAACTCTAATTATAACCTAGTTCTTACATAATCCATTGCCATAATATTAGCCCTAACCCTACAACAAAAATCAGCCCTAATCTGCGCCCAAAATCCAGAATTTAACTCTAAGCCTAACCCTAAATCTAGCCCTAACCCTAGCTCTAAGCCTATCCCTTACCCAAAGTGAAACCGTAACCCGAATGGAAACCATAGACCTATCCATAATCCTTAAGCTAACCAAAGCCCTAACCCTATTAATAGTCATAACCCTACCCTCACTCTAGCTCTAACCCTATTCCAAATCCTAATGTTAACCCTGACCATTATTTTCATCCTAACACTAACCCTAGGTCTAGAACTAACCCTCACCCTAGACCAAACCATAACGCTGGACCTAGACTTAAACCAAATCCTAAATCTACCCTTAACTCTAGCCCTAAACCTAAACAAATACCTATCCCTAGCCCTTAAACTAACACAAACACTAACCCTACCCTTAGAGCTAAACCTAGTTCTAATTCTGGCTGTAACCCTAACTCTAACTCGAATGCAAACCCTGACCCTGCCTTTAAGTGTAAACCTACCTCTAAACATGACCCTAACCAAAAATCTAAACCTAACACTAGACCTAGCCAAAATTCTAACCCTCAAACTAGCCCTAATCATAACCCTAGCTCTTACATTACCCACAGCCCTAACCCTAAGCCTAAACCTAACACAAAGACTAGAGCTAATACTAGGCCTAAGCATAACCTTAACCCTAACCTAATACTTGATTATTCCTAACCCTAGCTCAAAGCCTGACCCTTTTCCTAAACATAAACCTATATTTATCCCTAAATATACCCCTAACTCTAGCCCTAATCCTAAACTTAACCCTAGCCCTAAACCTAGCTTTAAACCTTCTCATTACCCTATAACTAACCATAAACCTATTGATAACCCTAGGCCTAACCCTAACCCTAAATCTAACCAGAAAACTAAGACTAGACATAACCCTAAACATCACACTTGCCATAGACTTAACTCTAGCTCAAACCCTAACCCTTACCATAAACCTAAATATAAACATAGCCCTAATCCTAAACCTAAACCTCAATCTAACACTAACCATAATGCTATGTCTACATCTAAACATAGATTACTCAAACCCTAACCCTTCCCCTAATGATAATGCTAGCCCTAATCCAATCCTAACCATAACCATACTCTAATCTTATCCCTAGACCTAATTGTAAACCTAACTCTCGTGCTAGCCCTAACCCTAGCTCAAAACCTAACCTTTATGCGAAACTTAATCCTAACATTAACCCTAGTTATAACCCTAAAAGTAACCCTTTCTCAAGACCTATTCCTGACCGTAAACCTAGCCCTAAACTTAGCTCCAACCCTATCCTTTATCCTAAACATTACCCTTACACTATTGCTAACCCTAGGCCTAACACTAACCCTATCGCTAAACTTAATCCTATCAATTACCGTAAACCAAACCTGAACTCTAAACAAAAACTTATCATTACCCTAACCCTGACCATAATGCTTATGTGAACCGTTACCCTAAACCCTAACCTCAACCAAACTCTAACCGGACCCTGAACTTAATAATTGCCCTACCTCTAAACCTGACGTTATCCCTAAACCTAACCCTTAAATTAGACGTAGCCATAACCTAATCCTAAAACATTCATCTCCTCAACTGTAACCCCACACCTGACATTAGCCCTAGCCCTAATCCTAACCCTAACCCTAACAAAAATACCAGTCCTTATCCTAGCCCTAAGCCTAGATTAATCCTAAACCTAACCCTAACCCTACCTTAACTCCAATACTAACCCTAGCCATAATCTTAGCCTTAATTTCACCCTATTTTTAAACCTAAGCGTAACCATAGACCTAGGAATAAATCTAACTCTCACACTAGCCCTAGAATTAGTTCTAGCCCTATCCCTTAATGTAAACATAACCCTAGCCCTAAACTTAGTCCTAACCCTTGACCTATCCATAGTCTATGCACTAACCATAGATCATAATCTATCTCTAAATCCATCCCTGACCCAAAGCCTAAGCCTTACCCTAACACTAGCCCTAACCCCAACACTAATCCTAAAACTAGCCCTATTACTAGCCCTAGCCCTAAAACAAAACCGAGCCATAAGCTCTATCCGTAACCCTTAAACTAAACCAAACCCTAACCATACACCTAGCCATAACCCTAGCCCTAATCTGAGTTTTAAACATAACCCTAAAACTAACCCTGACACTTACACTGACACTAACAATAATCCTAGCTCTAAACATCACCCTAATCCTAACACTAAACCTAACTCTAAACCTGGCCCTAATCTTAACTCTAAAATTATCCCTAATCATAACACTTGTACTTACATTAGCCATATTCCTAACCCTAGCACTAACTTAACTGAAATTGTAGCCCTAGTCTGAGCCCTAACACGAGCATTAACCCTAACCCTATCCCAAACCCTAGCCATAGCTTTCTTCATAACCTTAACCCTAGCCCTGACCCTATACATTACCATAACAATAACCCTAACCCTAATGCTAACACTAGGCCTAAACCTAACACTATCTCTAATCCTATCCTTATTCATTTCCCTAAACCTAAAATGAACCCTAATTCTAAGCCTATCATTACCCAAAACCTTACCCTAATGTTAATTCAATCCCTAACTTTAAGCCTTAACCTATTCCAAACCCTAACCTAGACCTTCACCTTAATAATACATCTAGCCCTAAACATGAACCTAAGCCTAAACCTAAACCTTACACTAGACATACCCATAATCCTAACCCTAAAATTATCTTTAAACATAATTCTCAACTTGAAATTAGTCATACTCCTAATCCTAGCCCTAACTCTAAAACAAACCATAGCCCTCATCTTAGCCCTAAACCTAGCATTAATCATATCCCTAATCCTAACCCTTATTCTAAACATCACCCTACCTCTAAAACTAGCATAACACCATCCCTTACCCTACAATAAATCATAAATCTAACCCAAATTCTATGCTTAAACTGAACACTAACCATAGACCTAATCCTAGCCCTAATTTAGCCCTATTCATAACACTAACACTAACCTTAGCCCTAAGACTAACAATAATTCTCACACTAGCCCTATCACTAGATGTAATCCTAGCCCTTACCATAACCCTAACCATAACCCTAGCCAAAACCCTTGAACAATCCTTAGTCCTAGCCCTAAACCTAAGCCTAAGACTCACGGTAACACTAAACCTAAACCTAACCCTAATCATAAAACTAGTCCTAACCCAACCACTAGTAGTAAAACAAAAGCGAGCAATAGCCCTAACCCTAAATCTAACTTAAACCAAACCCTAACACTACTCCTAGACCTAACCATGTCCTTAATTTGAGTCTTAACCCTAACCTTAAAAGTATACCTGACACTGACTCATATGCTAAACTCACCCTAGCTTGAAACACCATCCTAAGCTTAAACCAAAACTTAACAGAAACCCTAGCCCCTATGTAACCTAACAGTAACCCAGACCCTTACTCATATCCTAAAACTAACCATAGATCTAAATATCACCCTAACATTAAACTTAACCCTAACACTAAAAGTACACCTAACCCTAACCCTAACCCTAAAACTAACCCTAATTGTAACCCTAGTTCTTATATTAGAGATTGCCCTAACCCTAGTCCTAACCCTAACACAAAACTAGCCCTAATCTGAACACTAAACCTAACTTTAATTCTAACCCTACCCTAACTCTAGCCCTAAACCTAGCTCTAACTCCCTCCCTCACCCTAAGATAAACCATAACTCTAATGGTAAACCTAGACCTATCCGTAATCCTTAAGCTAACCAATATCCAAACCCCATTAATAATCCTGACCCTAGCCCTCATTCTAGCTCTAATCCTATCCCAAACCTTTACACTAACCCTGACCCTTATTCTGACCCTAACACAAAACCTAGGTCTAAAACTGACCCTCAAACTACAGCAAACCCTAACACTGTCCATACCGCAAACTTATACATAAACCTAACCCTAACCCTAGAACTAAGACTAACTCTAACTCTCACACTATACCTATCCCTAGTTCTAAGCCTATCCATTACCATAACCCTAATGCTAGCCGTAACCCTTGCCATATCCTTAGTCTTAGCCATAATCCTAGATCTAAAACTAACTCGAAATCTAACCCTAACTCTAAGCCTAAACCTAACACTAAAACTAGCCCTAAACCTAATGCTAATCATAAACTAGCCCTAACCCTGAACCTAGCAGTAAAACAAAATGAGCAATAGCCCTAAACATAAACCTTAATTTAAACCAAACCCCAACACGATACCTAGACCTAATCATAGCCTTAATTCGAATCCTAACCTAACCTTATATGTAACCCTGATCTTGACTCATATCCTAACACTCACGCTAGCTCTAAACACACTCGTAACCTTAAACTAAAACCTAAAACTAAATCTATTCTTAATTCGAGTCCTAACCATAACCCTGACCCTGACTCATATCCTAACACTAACCTAGCTCTAAATATCATCCTAACCATAAACCTAACCCTAACACTAGACTTACCCCTAACCCGAATGCCAAATAGAACCCTCATTGTAACCCTAGTTCTTACATTAGCAATTGCACTATCATTAGCCCTAACCATAAACCAAAATCTAGCCCTAATCCGAGCCCTAAACCTAGATTTAACACTAACCCTAAATCTAGCTCTAACCCTAGCTCTAAGGCTATCCCAAACCCTATGAATAAACCTAACCCAAATGGTAGCCTTAGACATATGCATAATCCTTAGGCTAAACAAAATCCTAACCTTAATAATACTCCTGACCTTAGCCCTCATTCCAGCTCTAATCCTATAACAAACCCAAATGCTAACCCTGACCCTTATTCTGACCCTAACACAAACCCTAGTTATATACCTGACCGTAACACTAGACTAAAACCTAACACTAGCACTGGATCTAAACCTAATCCTAAATCTAGCCTTGTCTCTATGCTTGACCTAATCAAAAACCTAGTCCTAGGCCTTACAATAACCCTTATCCTAATACAAACAGTAACTCTACTCCTAGATCTATAAATATTCCCAATTCTGGCTGTAACCCTAAGTTGAACTCTAAAACAAACACTGACTCTGCCTTTAATAGTAAAGCTAATTGTAAACCTGACCCTAACTGAAAATCTAAACCTACCACTAGATCTTGGCATAACCCTAACCCTAAAAGTAACCCTAATCATAATCCTAGCTCTTACATTACCCTCAGCTTAAACCCTAGGCCTAAACCTAACACAAAACCTAGAGCTAATCCTAGGCCTTAACCTAGCCCTAAGCATAACCTTAACACTAACCCTAGCCCTAACTCAAATATAATTCTCATGTTAGACTTAAACCTAGCTCAAAACCTAACCCTTACTATAAACATAAACCTAGAACTATCCCTGAATCTAACAGTAAACCTAGTCCTAATCCTAATGTTAACACAAGCCCTAACTATAGCTCTAAACTTACACATTAACCTAAACCTAACCCCAACCCTAATTGTTACCCTAGCCTGAACCCTAAACATAATCCTAACCCTAAAGAGAAAACTAACCGTAGACCTAACACTAACCAATTATTCGGTATAGCCCTCAACATAAATCAAACCCTAACCCTTACCATAAACCAAAACATAACCATAGACCTAATCCTAACCCTAAACTTAAATCTAGCCCTGTCCCTAACCCTAAACATACATCTAACTGTATTTATTACCCTAACCCTAAACCTAAACTTAATAATAACAATACCCCTAACCCGAACCCTAAACCTAAACCTAATGTAATCCTATCCCTAAACATAACCATTAACTTAACCCTTGCTCTAAACCTAATTATAGCTCAGAAACTAACTCTTACAGTAAACATAACACTAAACTTAACCCTAGTTCTAACCCATACCTTAACACTAAATGAAAACCTAATTCTAACCGAAAGTCTAGCTATAAACTTATATCTAACTGTATCCATTACCCTAATCATAACCCATATCCTAATGCTAATTGTAGGCCTAACCCTATCTCAAGACCTAATCCTAATCATAACCCTAGTCCTAATGTTAACTCTAACCCTAAACATAGACCTTTCCCTAATGCTAATCCTTGGCCGAATCCTAAAGCTATAAATAACACCAACCCTATATCAATTACCTAAATCTAACCTGAACCCTAAATCTAACCCTATCAATACCTTAACCATAACCCTAATGCTAATTTGAGCCCTAACGCTAAACTCAAACCTAAAAGAAACCCTAAACATGACCCTTACCATAATAATTCCCATAGGTCTAATATAACCCTTACCCTAAACCTAATCCTTACATTAGACTTAGCCAAAACTTAACCCTAAAATTATCCATAATCATAACCCTAGACCTGACACTAGCTCTAGATATAATCCTAGCACTAACCTGAATACAAACTCTATCCCATATTACCACTAAACATAGCCTTAATCATAACCCTAACCTTAAACTTAGGCCTATCTTAAAACCAACTCTATCCCTAATCTTAGACCTAACTTAACCCTATCTCTAACTCTAACCCTAACCCTAGCCCTAAAACAAAGTCTAACTTGAATTAGGCCTAAAAGTAGTTCTAAACCTATCACTTACTGGAACTCTAAAAGTAGCACTAACCCTAGGCCTAACCCTAGCCATTTCCTTAGCTCTAGCCCTAACCTTAGATCTAACCTTAATTCTAAATCTAACCCTAATGCAAAGCCTAGGCCTAAACCTAACACTAACACTATCCCTAAACCTAATGCTACTCCTAAAACTAGCCCTAACTCTAGCCATAGCCCTAATACAAAACCAAGCCATAGCCCAAACCCTAAACCTTAACCTAAACCAAACCCTAGCCCTACACCTTGCCCTAACCCTATCCCTAATGCTAGTTTTAAGCAGAATCCTAAAACTAACCCTAACCCTGATTCTGACACTAACACTAACCCTAGGTTTAAACATCACCCTAAACATAACCCTAAACATAACACTAGACCTAGCCCTAACCCTAACTCTAACCATAAAACTAGCCCTAATTGTAACCGTAGTATTTACATTAGCCATAACCCTAATTCTAGCTCTAACTTAAACCAAAACCTAGCCTAATCTGACCCTAAACCGAGCTTTAACCCTAACTCTATACGTAACCCTAAACCCAGCACTAATAAAAACCATAACCTTAGCTCAAACCCTAGCTCTAACCCTATCAATTACCCTAACCATAATCCTAACCCTAATGCTAACCCTAGGCCTAAACCATACCATATCCCTAATCCGAACCCTATCCATTACCCTAAACGTAACTTGAAACCTCAACCTAACTAATCCTAAAACTACGCTAATTTAACCCTATATTTATACCTTAACCTATCCCAAACACTAATCAGGACACTAACCCAAACAATACCCTTAGCTCTAAACCTGACCCTAACCCTAAACCTAACCCTAACAATACATCTAACCTAACCCTAAACTATCTTTAACTGTAAAGCTGGTCCTGAAATTAACCCTAGCCCTAATCCTAGCTCTAAACCTAGCCTTAATTTTAACCCAAACCATAACCCGTTGTTTAATCCTAATTCTAACTCTTGTCCTCGCCCTAAACGTAGCTATAACCCTATCACTTACCCTAAACCTAGCCATAACCCAAACCTAACCACAATCATAAACCTAACCATAAAACTTGCCCTAACCCTATGCCTAACCATAATACTAAGCCTAGCACTAACCCTAATTTAGTCCTATTCTAACCCTAAACCTAGCCTTAAGACTAACTCTAACTCTTGCCCTAGGTAATCCCTAGTTCTATCCTTAGCCCTAGTCCAACCCTGGATCTAATCCTAACTCTAAATTTAAACTTATCTCTGAACTTAACAATAACCATAATCCTAAACCAAACCCTAACACTAGCCCTAACAATAATGCTAATTCTAAAACCCCTAGCCCTATTCTTAAAACAAAACCAAGCCATATCCCTAACTCTAACCCTTAACCTAAACCAAACCATAAACCTTTATCTAGCCCTAATGCTAATTCTAAAAATAACCCTGACCCTGTCACTGATCCTAACACTAATCTTAGCTCTAAACATGACCCTAACCTTAAGTGAACCCTAACACCAGACCTAGCCTTAACCCTAACCTTAATACTAGCCCTAATTGTAACCCTAGTTCGTACATTATTCATTGTCAAAACCCTAGCCCTAACCCTAACACAAACCCTACCCCTAATTTTAGTCCTAAAACTAGCTTAAACCCTAATCTTAACCCTAACACTAGCCCTAATCCTAAACCTAACCCTAGCTATAAACCTATCCCTTACACTAAGCCAAACCCTAAACCAAATGCTAACACTAGTCCTAGCCCTAATTCTTAGCCTAACTTAAATAATAACAGTATTACTAGTCCTAAACCTAGCCTTCATTCTAGTTCTAACCCTAACCCTGATCCTTATTCTAATCCTAATAGTAACCTTAGGTAAAAAACCTGACCCTAACCCTAAATCAAATCCTAACACTAGCCCTACCAGTAAGCCTATATCTACACCTAACCCTAATATAGATCTATCCCAAAACTAATCCTAAATATAACTATACTTCTACCCTAGAACTAAACAAAATTCTAGTTCTAGCCCTAACAATTACCGTTAACCTAAACTAAAGACTTACCCTACCCATAGACATAACATTAGTCTTAATTTTGGTTCTATCCATAAACCTAATACTATCTGAAACACTGACTCTGATCCTAACATTAACCTATCTCTAAACCTGACCCTAACCTGAACCTAGTCCTAATATTAGACCTAGGCATAACCCTAACCCTAATACTAGCCCTAAATATAACCCTAGCCCTAACCCTATTTTAACCCTAATCTTAACACTAACAGTATCCCTAACCCTAACCCTAGTCCTAATCCTACCCCTAAACCTAACTCAAAACCAAACCATAATCCTAGGCCTAATCTTAGACCTAAGTATTACCCTAACCCTAACCCTAGCCCTAACACTAACCCTAACACTAACCCCTGCCTTAGACCTAACCCTACCTCAAAGCCAAACTCTTACCCTAACCATTACACTAACCCTATCCTAAACCCTAACCTTAGCTCTTTTACTAACTTTAATCCTAGTTTGAACTATAGTTCTAACCCTGTCAATTACCCTAATCCTAATCCTACCCCTAATTTTAAACCTATCCCTAACACTAAACTTAACATTAACCCTAAACATAAATGTATCCCAAGACCTAATCATAAACTTAAAACTCACCATAGCCCTAACTCTAGCTGAAACTTTAAGCCTTACACAAAACCTAATCCTAAAACTAACCTGAATCCATACCCTAACCCTAAATCTAACCCTAAATCTAACATTATCCATTACACTAAACCTAACCCTAATTGTAATGAAATCTCTAGCCGTGAACAAAACATTAAACAATACCTTAACCATAAACATATCCCTAGACCTAAATATAAACCTAAACCTCACCCTAGCAATTACCCTTGCTCCAACACTAACACTTACCCTAACTTAAACATAACACTAGCCCTAAACCTAACACCACAAACCCAACCTAGACCTATCCCTAAACATAACTCTAATTTTATACTTAATCCAAACCATAACCTATCCCTAACCCTAGTTCTAAATGTATCCATTATACTAAACATAACACTAACCTAACGCTAACCTTAACCCTATTGCTAAACCTAACCCATCCATTACACTAAAACTTAACTGAAACCTAAACCTAACCCTATCCATTACCCTAACCCTAAGCATAAACCTAATACTAATTCAAGCCCTAACCCTAAACATTGACCTAAACCAAATGCTAACACTGACAATGGCCCTAATAATACCCCTAACTCTAAACCTGATCCTTACCCTAAACATAGCTCTGACACTAGACCTAGCCATAACCTAACCCTAAAACTATCCTTAATCATAACCCTAGATTTTACATTAGCCCTAGCCCTAGTTCTAGCCCTGAATCTAACAGAAACCCTAGCCCAAAACCTAGCCTTAATCCTAACCTAAACACTAACACTAGCCCTAATCTTAATTCTAACCATCACCCTGGCCCTAAAGAGAGCTAAAACTCCACCCATTCCCCTAAACTTAATCCTAACTCCAATGCTAATCCTAAGCATAGCCCTACCCCTAACCTAAACCTGACACTAAACCTAGCCCTAATTCTAGCCATAATTTAGCTTTATCCCTAAGCCTAACACTAAGCCTAGTCCTAAATCTAAATCTAACTCTCGTCCTAGACATTTCCCTAGTTCTTACCCTATCCCTTACCATAACACTAACCCTAGCCCTAATCCTAACCCTGGATCTAACCCTAACCCTAAATCTAACCCTAATTCTAAGCCTAAACTACACCCTAACACTAGCCCTAAACCTAACACTAATTCAAAATCTAGCCCTAAACCTAGGCCTAGTCAAAAAAAAAAAAAAACCCATGAGCCATAGCTCTAACCCTAACCCTAACCCATAGAAGTGAAGATGAAGTGAAACCTTAAAACACAAACTGTTCCTGACAGTGAATCTTGAACTGAGAAGGCCCAACTTGGGAAATATGGTAATGCTAGGTAAAAGATGAATTCTGACCGGTATCAAAGAAGTTTGAACAAAACTGACTCTAACCCAAACATTAGTTCTAACCCTAGCCCTAACCCTAATCCTAAAACTAAAACTTTCCTGTTTATAGAGCTTGATCATAACAGTCAAAATCAGGGAGTGCCTAGTAGGGCAAGGTAACAGATGAATCCTGCCCAGTATCAAAAATTCTGACCAATAATTGGGGGGTTAGAGTTAGGATTACGTTTAGGGTACGGTATTGGGTTATAGCTAGTTTGAGAACTAGGGCAAGTTTTAGTATTAGGGTTAGGGCTAGGGTTAGGTTTAGGATTAAAGCTAGGTTTAGGGCTAGGATTAGTGCTAATGATTGTGTTAGTGTTAGGGCTAGTAATAGAGCTAGGGCTAATGTCAGGTCTAGGTTTACAGTTAGGGATAGATTTAGTGTTAGGTTTATGGCTTGGTCCAGTGTAGGGGTTAGGTGTATACTAAGGGTCAATTTTAGAGCTAGGGTTACTATTAGGGTCAGGATCAATGTGACAGTTTGTGTTAGGTTAGGGTTTAGGTTTAAGGCTTGAATTATCATTAGGGTTTCGGGTTAATGTAATGAAAGGGTTAGGTTTAGGGTTTAGGTGTGGTTTAGTGTAATGGATAGGGTTATGGTTAGGCCTAGGCTTAGCATAAGGATTATCATTAGGGTAATGGATAGGGTTAGACCTAAGACTAGGGGTAGGGTTACGTATAGAATTAGGGCTTTTGTTTGCGTTGGGTTAGGGTTTAGGTGTGGTTTAGTAGAATGGATAGGGTTAGGGTTAGGCCTAGGGTTAGCAAAAGGGGTTATCATTAAGGGAATAGATAGGGTTAGATCTAAGTTTAGGGGTAGGGTTATGTATAGGATTAGGGCTTTTTGTGTTAGGGTCAGATTTACCTTTAGGGTTAAAGCAGGGTTTAGTGGCTGAGGATGTGGCTCAAAAAGTAACATGCTTGCCTGGCAAGTGCATGGCACTGGTTGGATTCTCAGCACCATATACCAATAAAATAAAGATGTTGTGTCCACCAAAAACTAAAATAAATAAATATGAAAAAAATCTAGCTTAGGACTTGGATTAAGGCTAGGTTATTGGTTAGGTTAGGGCTAGGGTTAAGGCTATGGCTAATGTACAAAGAAATGTTATGATTAGAGCTAGTGATAGGGTCAGGGATAGGGCTATGTCTAGTTTTAGGGCTAAATTTAGGGTTACAATGATCTTTAGAGCTAAGTTTAATGTTAGGGTCAGAGTCAGAGTCCAGATTACTTTTCATGTTAGGGTTAAGACTAGAATTGGAGATAGGATTAGTGCTAGGTGTAGGGTGAGGGATATGATTCAGTTTTGTTTTAGAGCTAGGGGTAGAGTTAGGGCTAGTTTTAGGATTAGGGCTAGTGTTAATGTGAGGTTTAGGCTTAGGTTTAGGGTTAGATTTAGAGTTAGGTTTAGATCTAGGCTTTGAGCTAGGGCTAAGGATAGGGCTAGGATTTGGGCTAAGTTTAGGGCTAGGCATAGGGTGATGGTAAGGGATAGGTTTAAAAAAAGGTATAAGGCTATGGCGAGAGTTTGAGTTAGTCTTAGGTCTAGAGTTAGGGATGGGTTAGGGATAGGGGTAAATTAGGGATAGGATTAGGACTAGGGTTAGTAGGGTTAGTGTTAGGATAAGGGCTAGGTTTAGTGTTAGGGTTAGGGTCAGGGTTAGGTTTAGGGTAAGGGATGGGATTATAGCTACTTTTAGGACTAGGGTGAGGATTAGATTTAGGGTTATGGTTAGGGATAGGTTTGATTAAGCTGAGGCTTATGGCTAGAATGTGGGCTAAGGTTTGTTTTAGGATTAGGTCTAGGATTAGAGCTAGGGCTAATGTCAGGTCTAGGGTTACAGTTAGGGAGAGTTTTAGGGTTAGGTTTATAGCTAGGTCTATTATAAGTGTCAGGTTTCTTGTTAGAGTCAGGTGTAGAGCTAAGATTTTTATTCGGGTCAGTCAGGGTTAAGGTTTATATTAGATTAAGGTTTAGGGTTAAGGCTCAAGTTATCATTACAGTTAGAGATAGGTTAATGATAGTTTTAGTTTTAGGGTTCAGGTTAGGTGTAGGGTAATGGATAGGGTTAGGTTAAGCATAGGATTAAGGTTTGGCCTAGAGTTAGCAGAAGCATTAGGGTTATCTTTAGGGTAATGGATAGGGTTAGAGCTAGTGATGGGGCTAGTGTTATGCTTAGGATTAGGTCTAGGTTTAGGCCTAGTTTTATTGTTAGGGCTAAGGTTAGGATTATGGTGAGCTTTAGTTTTAAATCTAGGGTAGGGCTTGGTTTAGGGCTATGTTTTGCAATAGGTTAGGGCTATGGTAAATGTAAGAATGTTGTTATAATTAGGGCTAGTTTTAGGGTTAATATTAGAGCTAAGTATAGTTTTAGGGTTAGGTTTAGGGTTAGGGTAATGTTTAGAGCTAGGGTTAGTGTTAGTGTAAGGGTCAGTGTTCAGTTTAGGATTGCGGTTAATGGGAAAGACAGAATAAGAGTAGGGTTATGACTAGGAAAAAGGTTAGTTTTTGGCTTTAGGCTAAGTGATATTATTAGGGTTAGGGCTAGGTTTTTCTTTAGGACTAGGGCTAGAGTTATGGATAGATAAAAATGATTTTAGGTCTAGGGCTAGTTTTAGGGTTTGGTTTAGGTATAATGTTACCACTAGGGCTAGTGTTAGTGTTCAGTTTATAGTTGGGTTCATGTTTAGACCTATGATTAGTGTTAGGGTCAGAATAAGGGTCATGGTTAGGGTTAGGGTTTGGGTTATAGTTAGATCTAGAATGAGGACTAGGTTAGGACTACTAATAATTTTAGGGTTCGGTTAGGTTAAGGAATAGAATTAGGATTAGGATTAGCATTAGTTTTAGGGTTTTTCATAGGGTAAGGGATAGAGTTAGAGCTAGGGTTAGGGCTAGGGTTAGAGTTACAGCTAGGTTTACGGTTTGGATTAGGGCTAGTTTGGTGTTAGGGTTATGGCTAGGTTTAGAACAATGCCTAATATAAGAACTATGGTTTTAAGGTTAGTTTTAGGGTTATGGTTAGGGGTTAAACCTCTAGTGTTAGGATTAGCTTTAAGGTTATGGTGTAATTTAGAGCTAGTGTTAGTGTTAGGTTAATACTCAGGGTCAGGTTTAGTTTTAGGGTTAGGGTCAGGACTCGAATTAAGCTAAGGGTACTGTAAGGGTTCGGTTTAAGGTTAGGGTGGTGTTTAGAGCTATGGTGAGTGATAGGATATGAGTCAGAGTTAGGGTTAGTATTAAGGTTAATATTAGGACACGAATTATGGCTAAGGTTAAGTCTAGATTTAGTGTTAAGTTTTGGTTTAAGTTAAGATTTAGGGTTAGGGCTATTGTTCAGTTTTGTTTTACAGCAAGGGTTAGAGTTAGGGCAAGTTTTCTGACTAGTATTAGGGCTAGGGCTAGTGTTAATGCTAGGCTTAGGCTTAGGGTTAGGGATAGATTTAGAGTTAGGGTTAGATCTAGGCTTAGGACTAGAAATAAAGATTTGGCAATGGTTATGTCTAGGCTTAGGGCTAGGGTTAGGGGTAGGTTTAGGATTACAGTAATGGATAGGGTTAGAATTAGGGATAGGGCTAGTGTGAGAGAGTTAATCTTAGGGCTAGATAAGATGTAGATTAGATTATATAAGATGTAGATTAGAATTAGGGTTAGGGCTATGGTTAGGTTTAGGGTAATGATGAAGGCCAGGTTTGGGGCTATGATGAAGGCTACGGTTTATTTTAGTGTTAGGGCTAATATTAGGGCTAGGGCTAATATCAGATCTAAGGTTAATGTTAAAACTTTAGGGTTAGGTTTATGGTTCCATGTAATGTAAGTGTTAGGTTTAGGGTTAGGGTCATGTTTAGAGCTAGGGTCAAGGTCTGGTTTAAAAGTTTGGGATAGGTTAAAGTTTAAAATTAGGTCTTACATTAGCATATTGTTTAGTGTTAGTGTAATGATAGGATGAGATTTAGGGTTTAGGTGTGGTTTAGAATAATGCATAGGTTTAGGATTAGGGATAGGGTTAGGTTTAGGCCTAGAGTTATGGTTATGGCTATGGATAGGGTTAGAGATAGGGTTAGAGCTAGGGTTATGGTATTGATTAGGGATAGGTTTAGGATTAGGGTTAGGGTTAAATCTCGGGTTAGGGCTTGGATTAGGGCTAGGTTTGGGGTTAAGATATTTCTAGGTTTAGGGGTAAGTCTAGTGTAAGTACCAGGGTTACAATTAGTGTTAAATTTAGGGTTAGGGTTACTGGGAGCTCTAGTGTTAGGTTTAGGGTTAGGGTTAGGGTGATGTTTAGACTAGGGTAAGCATTATGGTCAGAGTCAGGGTCAGTCTTAGTTTTAGTTTACAGCTTAAAACTAGAATTAGAGCTAAGGTTAGGGTTTGTGTTAAGGGTTGGTTTAGGTTAAGGGTTAGGGTTAAGGCTATGGCTCGGTTTTGATAGACTTCAAGGTAGATTTAGAGTTAGGGTTAGGGTTAGGGTTAGGATTAGGATTAGGGTTTGATTTATGTTAAAATTAGATCTAGGTTAGGGCTAGAGCAAATGATAGGGCTAGGATTAGGGCTTGGTTTAGGGCTAGGATTAGGGTTCCAGTAAGTGATAAGGTTAGGACTAGGGATGGGGCTAGTGTGAGAGTTAGAGTTAGTCCTAGGGCTAGGGTTAGGACTAGGATGATGAATAGGACTATATTAGTGCTATGATTAGGTCTAGGTTTAATTCTTGGGTTAGGCCTAAAGTTAGGTTTAGGGTTAGGATTAAGGCTTGGTTTAGGGCTAGGATAAGAGCTGGGGTTTGTGATAGGTTTAGGGCTAGGATTAGGGCTATGGATAATGTCAGGTATAAGCTTATGGTTGGGTATAGTTTTACGATTAGTGTTATGGCTAGGTCTAGTTTAAGGGTTAGTTTTAGTGTAAAAGTCATCCTTAGAGCTAGGAGATTTATTAGGGTCAGGGTCAGTGTTTGAGGTTAGGGTTTATGTTTGGGGTTTGAATTAGCACTAATTTGTGGGTTAATGTAATGATAGGATTTTTTTAGCATTTACATTAGTTTTACGGTAATTGATAGGGTTAGGATTAGCTATAGGGTTAATGGTAGGCCTAGGGTTCACATTAGGTTAAGGGTTATGTTTAGTATAATGAAAGGGATTAGAGCTACATTTAGGGTTATTTTTATGATTAAAAATATGTCTTGAATTAGGATTAGTGTTAGGGTTAAATCTAGGGTTAGGCTTGGGGTTATGTTTAGCATAAGGCTTAGATTTTCTGCTAGGGTTAGGGATAGGTTGAGGGTTAGTTTTAGGATTACTTCTAGGATAAGATTACAGTACTAATAGGGTTAGGGTTAGAATTTGGGCTAGGGACATCATTAAGGTTAGGGACATCATTAGGGTTAGCAAAAGGATTAGGGTTATGTATAGGGTTAGCATTAGGCTGAGGGTTATCATAATAATAGTATATAGGTTTAGAGCCATGGTTTACCTATGATTAAGGCTAAGTTTTGCCTTAGTTTTAGACCTAGGATTAGTGTTAGGTTCAGAATAAGGGTCAGGTTTAGCGTTAGGGTTTGGGATAGGGTGAGAGCTAGAATGAGGGCTAGGGATAGGACTCTTAATAGGGTTAGGGTTTTGGTTAGCCTAAGGATTAGAGATAGGTCTAGGTTTACCATTAGGGTTAGGATTTTACTTAGGTTAAGGGATAGCCTTAGAGCTAGGGTTAATGCTTGAGTTAGAGTTAGAGTTACGGTTAAATATAGGTTTAGAGCTCGGATTAGGGTTAGTTTTTATGTTAGGGTTAGGGCTAGATTTGGGCATTGACTAATGTAAGAGCTAGGGTTACAATAAGGGTTAGTTTTAGGGTTAGGGTTAGGGGTAGGTCTAGTGTTAGGTTTAGGTTTATGGTTAGGGTAATATTTAGAGCTAGGTTTATTGTTAGGATATGAGTCAGCATCGGGGTTAGTTTTAGGGTTAGGGTTAGGACTCATATAAGGGCTAGGTTTTCTGTTAGTGCTAGGGTGACTGTTAGGGTTTGCTTTAAGTTTAGGGTGGTCTTTAGAACTAGGGTCAGTGTAAGGATATGAGTCAAGGTCAGGGTTAGTTTTAAGGTTAGGTTTAGGACTCAAATTAGGGCTAGGGTTACATCTGGGGTAGTGTTAGGGTTTGAGTTAAGTTAAGGTTTAGGATTAGGGCTGTTGCTCAGTTTTGTTTTAGTTCTAGGTTTAGAGTTTGGGCTAGATATAAGATTAGCATTTGAGTTAAGGCTAGTGTTAGCGTTAGGTTTAGGCTTTGGGTTAGCGTTAGATTTGGATTACGCATTAGATCTAGGATTAGGGCTAGGTCTAACTATGTGGCAATGGTTAGGGCTAGGGTTATGGTTATGGTAACAGATAGGGTTAGAACTAGGGCTAGGGCTATGGTGATAGAGCAAGTCTTAGGCCTAGGTTTTTGGTTAGTTTTAGGGATAGGGCTAAGTTAGTGATAGGATTAGGGCTACGGTTACTGTTCAGCTTGGGCCAAGTATTAGGGCTAGGGTTATAGTTAATTTTAGGGTAAGGTATGATGTTATAGCTATGTTTAGAGGTAGGGTGAGGGTTAGAATTATGGTTAGGACTATGATTAGGTTTAGGGTTATGATTAAGGCTAAGTTTAGGGATAGGATGAGGGCTAGGATTTGTTATAGGGTTAGGTCTAAAATTAGGACTAGGGCTAATGTCAGGACTAGAGTTACAGTTTGGGGTAGATTTAGGGTTAGTTTTGTGTCTAGGTCTAGTGTAAGTGTTAGGCTTAGTGTAAGGGTCAGGTTTAGTGCTAGGTGTAATTTTAGGGTCAGAATCAGGGTTAGGGTTTGTTTTAGGTTAAGGTTTAGTGATAGGACTCAAATAAGCTTTAGGTTTATGGGTAAGGTGAGGGTAATTGATTGGATTAGGTTTAAATTTCAGGGTAGGTTTAGGGAAATGTAGAGCTTTAGGGTTAGTAAAAGGATTAGGGTTATGCCTAGGGTTAACATTAGGATTAGGGTTATCATAAGGAAAATATATAGATTTAGAACTATGGTTAGGGCTAGAGTTAGCTTAGGATTAGGGCTAGAGTTAGGTTAGGTTTTGAGTTAGGGCTATTACCCCTAGCTTAGGGAGGGGTTAGGGTTATATTTAGCGTAAAGTTTAGATTTTGAGCTAGGATTAGGTCTAGAACGAGGGTTATGTTTAGTGTTATGATCAGGGTTAGGTTTAGGGTTAGAGCTAGGGTTTTGATTAAGTTTAAAATTAGGTTAGGGTAATAGATTGGGTTAGATGTAAGGTTAGCTTTATTGTTAAGGTTAGGTTTAGGTTTAAGTTTAGTTTCAGGGATAGGTTTACTGTTGGTTTTAGAGTAACAGTTAGTGTTTCAGTTAGGGTTAAGGCTATGACAAGTTTTAGGTTTAGGGTTAGGTCTAGGGTGAGGTTTATGATTTGTGTTAGGGTTTCGGTTAGGGTTAGGGATAGGGTTATCATTAGGGTTAGGGTTAGAGTTAGGGTAATGGCTATGGTTAGAGCTAGTGTTATGTCTAGTATTAAAGTTAGTTTTAGGGTTATGGTTAGTTTTATGTTTAGGGATAGAGATAGGGTTATGTTTAGACTAAGGGTGAGGCTTTAAGCTAGGTTTAGGACTAAGGTGAAGTTTAGGGTTAGCTTTAAGATTAGGGTTAGTGTTAGGGTGACGGTAATTCTTAGGGTAGGTTTAGGCCTCGATTATGGTTAGGGTCATTTAAGTTTTGTGTTAGGTTTAGGCCTAGGCTTAGTGCTATGTGTAATGTAAGATCTAGGGTTCTGATTAGAGCTAGTTTTAGAATTAGGGTTACAGCTACATCTAGTGTTAGGTTTAGTTTGGGGTTAGGGTCAGGTTTAGAGGTAGGTTTAATGTTAGTGTCAGGGCCAGTGTTCAGGTTAATGTTAGGGTTAGAGTGAAAGCCAGAATAGGACTAGTGTTAGGTCTATTAGTAGGGTTAGTGTTTGGTTTAGGTTAAGGATTATTGTTAAGGCTAGGACTAAGTTTCTGTTTAGGTCAAGGGCTAGAGTAATAGCTAGATTTAGGATTAGGTTTCGGTCTGGCACTAGTGTTAATTTTAGGTTAAGGTATAAGTTTACTGGTAGGGTTAGTTTCAGGTTTTGGTTTAGGTTTAGGGTAAGGGTTAGACCTCTAATTATTTTAGGGTCAGGTTAGGGTGAAGTTTTGGGTTAGGGTTACATCTAGAATGAGGGCTAGTGTTAGGAGTAGTAATAGGGTTATGGTTTGGGTTTGGCTAAGGATTAGGATTAGGACTAGAGTTAGCATTATGAATAACATTTGGTTTAAGATAATGGATAGAATTATAGCTAGGGTTAGGGCTAGGATTAGGGTTAGGTTTAGGGCTAGTTTTATGTTTAGGGTTAGGGTTATATCTAATGTTAGGTGCTCGTATTAGGGCTATTTTTATGTTAGAGTTGGGGCTAGGGTTTGGCTAAGGCCAATGTAAGAACTAGGGTTACATTTAGGGTTAGTTTTAAGGTTAGAGTTTCAGCTAGGTCTATTGGTAGCATTAGTTTTAGGGTTAGGGTGATATTTAGAGCTAGGGTTTCTGTTTGGATATGTGTCAGGGTGATGGTTAGTTTTAGGCCTAGGACTCGAATTAGAGCTTGGGTTATGGCTAGATGTTGGATAAGGTTTGGTTTATGTTAAGGTTTACAGTTAGAGTAATGGTTTGGTTTTGTTTTATGGCTGGGTCTTGGATTAGGGCTAGTTTTAGGACTAGCAATAGTGTTAGAGCTAGTTGTAGTATGAGGTTTAGGCTTAAGATTAGGGTTAGATTTATAGTTATGGTTAGATCTAGGGTTAGGTCTATGTCTAGGGTTAGGGCTCATTTTAGGGCTATTGAGAGTGTTATGGTAACGAATTGGGTTATAAATAGAAATAGGGCTAGGTTGTGAGAGTTAGTCTTAGGGCTAAAATTAGGGGTAGGGTTAAGGTTAGGGTTCAAATAGGGCTAGGATTAGTGCTATGATTAGTGTTAGGGCTAAGCCTATGGTTAGGGCTATGGTTAGGGTTAGTTTTAGGGGAAGGGATGGAGTTATATAGCTAGATTCAGTACAAGGGTAAGGGTTATATTCAGGGATTGGGTTAATGTGAGGGTTCGGGTTAGGATTAACCCTAGGTTTAGGGCTAGGATTGGGGCTAGGATTTGTGTTAAGTTTAGGGTTAGGATTAATATAGGGATAAGGTCAGGTCTAGGGTTATGGTTTGTGATAGTATTAGGGATAGGTTTATGGCTAGGTCTAGTGTAAGGGTTAGGTTTAATATAGAGGTCAGGAATAGAGCTAGGTTATTATTAGGGTCAGAGTATGAGTTAGTGTTTGGTTTGGGTTAAGGTTTAAGGTTAGGGCTTAAATTAGCATTGGTGTTAGGGTTGGGGTTAGAGTAATGGATAGAGTTATGTTTACACTTCAGGTTAGGTTTAGTGTAATGTATAGGGTTAGTGTTAGGGATAGGGTTAGGGTTAGGCCTAGGGTTAGCATTTGGTTTAGGCTAACTAAATGAATAGTTTTAGTGCTAGTGTTAGGGCTTAGGTTAAGTTTCGAATTAGGGCTAGTGTTTGGGTTACCCCTAGGGTTAGTGTTAGGGTTCGGTTTAGGGTAAGTGTTAGTGTTTGAGATAGGATTAGGGCTAGGGCGAGGGTTAGCATTAGAATCAGGGCTACGGTTAGAGTTAGGGTTAAGGTTAGGGTTTGGTTAGGCCTAAGGTTATCGTTAGGGTTAGGGTTATGTTTAAGGTAATGGATAAAGTTAGAGCTAGGATTTGGGTGATGGTTACACTTAGGATTAGGGATAATGTTAGGGTAAGGTTTAGAGCTAGGGTTCTGTTTAGAGTAAGGGTTAGAGTTTGAGCTAGGGTTAGGGCTATGGCAAGAATTAGGTTTATGGTTTGTCCTAGGCTTAGGGTTATTTTTATGCTTAGGTCTAGATTTAGGGCTTGTATTAGGGCTATGTTTTGTGTGAGGTTTATGGATATGGTTAGGGCTATGGGTAATATAAGAGCTAGGGTTATGGTTATGGCTAGTTTTGGGGTTAGGGTTATAGATATGTCTAGTGTTTTCTTTAGGTTTTGTGTTAGGATAAGGTTTAGAGCTAGGGTTTGTGTTAGGGTAAGCATCAGTGTTCGGCTAGCATTGGGTTTATGGTTAGGGCTAGAATTAGAACTAGATTTAGATCTAGGGCTAGGGTTAGTCTTTGTGTTAGGTTAATGGTCATTTTACGGCTAGGGCTAGGTTTTTGTTTAGGACTAGGGCTAGAGTTATGGCTATATTTAGGATTAAGTTTACATCTACTGCTAGTGTTATGGTTAGGTTTAGGTATAGGTTTATTAGTAGGGCTAGTGTTATGGTTTGGTTTAATGTATAGTTCAGGTTTTGATCAAGGGTTAGTGTTAAGGTTAGAATAAGGGTAAGGTTTAGGCATTCACTTCGGGTTAGGGTTAGAGATAGAATGAGACCTAGGATTAGGACTAGTAATATAGTTAGGGTTTGTGGTGAGCTGAGGATTAGGGTTAGAACTAGGGTAGCATTAGGTTGAGATTTTTGCTTAGGGTAAGGAATATGTTTAGAGCTGGGGTTTAGGTTATTATTAGGTTTGGGGTTAGCATTACGGTTAAAGCTACGTTTGAGACTCAGATTAGCGCTAGTTTTTTTTGTTAGGGTTAGGCTATTGCTAATGTGAGAACTAGCTTTATGTTTAGAGACAGTTTTAGGGTTAGGATTAGGGCTAGGTCTAGTTTTTGGGTTAGGTTTATGGTTAGGGTGATATTTAGAGTAGGGTTAGTTTTAGGGTCAGAGTCAGGGTCATTATTAGTTGTAAGGATAGGGTTAGGACTAGGTATAGCGTTAGGATTTGGTTTAGGTTAAGGGTTAGTATTAGGGCTATAGCTCAGTCTTGTTTGTGGGCTATGGCAAGGGTTAGGGCTAGTTTTCAAATTAGAATTATAGTTAGGGCTAGTGTTAGGGTGAGGTTTAGGTTTAGAGATAGGTTTAGATTAAGAGTTAGTGTTATTTCTAGGTTTAGGACTATGGCTAGTGTTAGGACTAAGGTTAGGGCAAGTGTTAGGGTTAGGCAATAGATAAGGATGGTACTAGAAATAGGTCTAGGGCTAGAGTTAAGGTTAGTCTTAGGGCTAGGGTTAGAGTTAGGGTTACTAACTATTTATTAGCAATATATTAGGAGTAGGTTTAGAGCTATTGTTAGTGTTAGGATTAGGCCTAGGGTTAGGGCTAGTGTTAGTGTTAGTGATAGTGTTAGGGTTAGGGTTAGGGATAGGGGAAACAACGTAGTTATACCTAAGTTCAGAACTAAGGTGAGGGATGAAATTAAGGTTTGGGATAGGGTTAGGTTTTGGGTTAAAATTAAATCTAGTTTTAGGGCTAGGATGAGGGCTCAGGTTTGTGTTAGGATTAAGGCAATAATTAGATAGAGTGCTAATGTCAAGTCTAGGGTTACAGTTATATATACTGTTAGGGTTAGTTTATGGTTAGGTCTAGTTTAGGGTTATGTTTGGGTAAGGGTCATTTTAGAGCTAGGTGTGTTATTAGATCAGTGTCTTGCTCAGAGTTTGGGTTAGTTTTTTTTTTTTTTTTTGGGGGGGGGCTCAAATTAGCATTAGGGTTAGGGTTAGAGTTAGGGCTAGAGTAATTGACAGGGATAGGTTTAGTGTTCATTTTAGGTTTAGATAAGGATAAGGTTAGTGTTAGTCATTGGTTTAGGGTTAGGCCTAAATGGATAGGGTTAGATTTAGGTTTAGGACTAGGGTTAGTGTTAGATTTAGCGTAACTGTTAGGGTTTGAGCTAGGATTAGGTCTATGGCAAAGGTTAGGTTTATAGTTAAGTTTAGTGTAGGTTTAGGGTTAGGTATAGGGTTAAGTTTAGAGTTAGGCCTAAGGTAGGTTTAGGGTTAGGGCTAGTGTTATCATGATGTTTATGTTTATAATTAGGTCAGAGTAATGAGTGGGGTTAGAGGTATGTTTAGAGCTATGTTTGGGTTAGGCTTATGTTTATGGTAATGGATAGGTTTAGGTCTAGGGATATGGTTAGGATTAGGGCTAGGGTTAGAATTAGGGTTAGGTCTAGTGTTAGTTTTAGGGTTAAGTTTAGGGTGTTAGGGTTTGAGCTGTGGTTAGGGCTAGGTTGACTGATAGGGTTAATGTCCGGTGTATATTTAGGATTAGGGTTAAATTTAAGGCTAGTTTTATCATTATGGTTAGGGGTATGTTTAGGGTAATGGATAGGGTTAGAGCTAGAGTTAGGGCTAGGATTATGGTTAGGATTAAGTCTAGGTTTAGGGCCACATGTAGGGTTAGGTTTAGGTTTAGAGTAATGGTTAGGTCTAGGGTTAGGGTTAGGGTTAAAAAGAGGTGTAGGGCTCAGTTTAGGGATAGATTTTGGGTTAGGTTAGGGCTACGGCTAATGTAAGAACTAGAGTTATGTTTAGGGCTGCTTTTAGGGTTATGGATAGGGCTAGTTCTAGTTTTAGATTTAGGTATACTTTTAGGGTGATGTTAGAGCTAGCTTTAGTGTAAGGTCAGAGTCAGTCTCAAGGTTAGTTTTAGGGTTAGATTAGGACTGGAATTAGGGCTAAGCTTAGGGCTAGGTGTAGGGTTAGGTTTTGGTTTGGGTTGAGGGTTAGGAATAGGGCTAGGGCTCGGTTTTGCTTTAGGGATTGAACTAGGTTAGGTCTAGTTTTAGGGTTAGTGTTAGTGTTAGGGCTAGTGTTAGTGTGAGGTTTAGGCTTAGGGTTAGGTTTGGACTTAGAATTATGGCTAGTTCTAGGGTTAGGGATAGGGCTAGTGTTAGGGCTAAGGTTAGGGCAAGTTTTAGGGTTATGGTAAGGGATAGGGTTAGAACTAGGATTAGGGCTAGGGTAAAAGTTAGAGTTAGTCTTAGTGCTAGTGGTAGGGTTAGTGCTAAATTAGGACTAGGATCAGGTCTAGGATTAGTGTAAGGGTTAAGTCTAGAGTTAGAGTTAGGGTTAGATTTGGGGGAAGGGATGGGGTTATAGCAAGGTTCAGAACTAGTGTGAGGGATAAAATTAGGGATAGGGCTAGAGTTAGGGTTTGGATTAGGATCCAGGCTAGGTTTTATGGCTAGGTGAGGGCTAGCATTTGTGTTAGGGTTATGGCAAGAATTAGGGCTAGGTCTAATATCAGGTCTAGGATTATGGTTAGGGATAGTTTTCGGGTAATATTCATGGCTACTTCTAGTTTCAGAGTTAAGTTTAGGGTGAGGTTCAAATTGAGAGCTAGGGGTATTATAATAGTCAGAGTCAGGTTTTGGGTTTTGGTTAGGTTGAGGTTTAGGGTTATGGCTCAAATTAGCATTAGGTTTGAGTTAGGGTTAGGGTAATGGATAATGTTAAGTTTAGGCTTCAGGTTAGGTTTAGAGCTCAGGTTAGATTTAGGGTAATGGATAGGTTAGGGTTAGGTCTAGGGTGAGCACTAGGTTTATGGTTATCATTAGGGTAATGGATAGTATTAGAGCAAGGGTTAGAGCTAGGGTTATGTTTAGGATTAGGGCTAGATTTAGGGTTAGGGTTAGGGTTAAGGCTAGGGTGAGGTTTAGGGTATGGGTTGGGGTTTGAGCTACGGTTATTGCTAAGTATAGGGTTAGGTTTAGGATTAGGTCTACGGTTAGGGTTAGTTTTACTGTTAGGGTTAAGGTAATGGACACGTTTAGATATCGGGTTAGGGTTAGGGTTATGTTTAGGTTTAGGACTAGTGTTAGTGTTAAGTTTAGCATAATTGTTATAGTTTGAGCTAGAGTTAGGACTATGGCAAGGGTCTGGTTTATGGTTCGGTCTAGGCGTAGGCTTACAGTTAGGGTTAGAGTAGGTTTAGGGTTAGGGCTAGGGTTATCATGACATTTATGGTTAGGGTTAGGGTAAAGGGTGGGGTTAGAGCTAAGGTGAAGTCTAGTTTTATTTTTAGGATTAGTGCTACGGTTAGGGTTATGGTTAGGCTTATCATTTTCTTACAGTTAGGTTAAAGGTAAGGGTCAGGTATTAAGTGTCAGAGCTAGGTTGAGGCTTCAGGTTAGAATCAGGGCTAGGGATATATTTAGAGTTAAGGTTATGGTTAGGGATATGTTTAGAATTAGGTTTAGGGTTATGGTTAGGGTAATAGAGTTAGAGCTAGGGTTTCGGTATAGTTACACTTAGGATTACTTCTAGGATTCTGGTTAGGGTTTGGGCTATGTTTATGTTTAGGGTAAGGGCTAGGGTTTGAGATAGTGTTAGTGGTAGGGCTAGGTTGAGGATTAGGTTCAGCCTTAAGTCTAGGGACAGGATTATGGTAGGTTTAGGGTTAGGGTTAAGGTTACGTCTAGGGTTATAATTAGGGTTGGGATAAGGGTTAGTGTAATAGATATGGTTAGAAGTAGGATTAGGTTTAGTGTTCGGGTTAGATTTAGTTTTAGAGTTAATATTAAGGCTACGATTATATTTAGGTTCATGGTACGGGTTAGGTTTTCAGCTAGGGTATGGCTATGGTGAGTGTTAGTATTCGGTTCGGTCTGTTGTTAGTTTTTGGGTTAGGGTTAGGGTTACGGTTAGAGTTAAGGCTAGGGTTATCAATAGAGTTAGGTTTAGTTTTAAGTAAGTTGTAGGTTTAGAGCTAGGTTTAATGATAGGGTTAAGTTCAGGGTTAGGGCTAGTGTTAGGGTTTAGAGTAAGGTATAGTTCTAAGTTTATATACTGTAAGGGTTAGGATATGAGTAAGGTCTAAGCCTAATGCTAGGGTAAGGTTTAGGGGTAGGTTTAGGGCTAGGGTTAGGTTTGGGGTTACACTTAGGGCTAGATTTAGGCCTAGAATTAACTCTAGGTTTTGTGATAAGTTAAGGCATAGAGTTAGGGCTATGGGTAATGTAAGAGCTAGCATTATGATTAGAGCTAGTTGTAGGATTAGGATTATGGCTATGTCTAGTGTTAGGTTTAGATTTTTGGTTAGGGTTAGGTTTAGAGATAGGTTTAGTGTTAAAGGCAGAGTCCGTGTTCAGGTTAGAGTTAGCATGAAGGTTAAAGCCAGAATTGGGACCAGGTGTATGTCTAGGCATAGGGTTAGTCTTTGATAAATTAAGGGTTATTGTTAGGGCTAAGGCTAGGTTTTGTTTAAGTGTAGAGCTAGAGTTAAATCCAGATTTAGGATTGGTTAAGGTCTAGGGCTAATGATAGGTTGTTGTTTAGGTATAACTTTACTGGTAGGGCAAGTTTTATGGTTTGGTCTAGCATTAGAGTCAGGTTTAGACCTAGATTAGTGTTATGGTCAGAATAAGGGTCAGGGTAAGGGTGAAGGTTTGGGATAGGGTTACAGATACAATGAGGTATAGGGTTAGGATTATCAATATGGTGATTATTTTGATTAGGCTAAGGATTTGGGATAGGTCTAGCATCACCATTAGGGTTAGGGTTTGGCTTAGGGTTAGGGATAGTGTTAGAGCTAGTGTTAGAAATAGGGTTAGTGCTAGGGTTAGATGTAGGGCTCAGATTAGGGATAGTTTTGTGTTATTTTAGGGCTAGGGTTAGGGCAACAGGTAATGCAAGAACCAGGGTTACAATTAGGGTTAGTTTTAGGGTTAGGTTTAGGCGTAGTTCTAGTGTTAGTGTTAGATTTAAGGTTAGGGTAATATTTAGAGCTAGAGTTATTTTTAGGATAGGAGTCAGGGTCAGGTTTAGTTTTAGGGTTTGAGTTAGGACTCAAAGTAGGGCTAGGTTTACTGTTAGGGTTCAGTTTAAGGTTAGTGTCATGTTTAGAGCTACGTTGAGTGTTAGGATATGAGTCAGGATCAGGGTTAGTTTTAAGGTTAGGGTTAGTACTCGATAAGAGCTAGGATTAGTTTTTGTAGTAGTTTAGCATTTGGTTTAAGTTAAGATTTAGGGTTAGGTCTATTGCTCGGTTTTGTTTTAGTCCTAAGGTTAGAGTTAGGGCTAGTTTTACAATTAGTATTAGGGTCAGGGCTAGTGTTAGTTTATGCTTAGACTTAGAGTTAGGGTTACATTTATAGTTAGGTTACACTTAAGATTAGGCTAGGATTATGGATAGGGCAAGGGTTAGGGCCACTGTTAGAGTTATGGTAA
>NW_026003725.1:745315-747150 GCF_001458135.2 Marmota marmota marmota | reverse complement strand
TTTAGAACAAGGGATAGGGATAGTGTGAAAGTTAGAGTTAGTGATAGGGCTAAAATTAGAGTTAGGGTTTGGCAGAGGGTTAAATT
This sequence comes from Marmota marmota marmota, assembly GCF_001458135.2. Classification (NCBI taxonomy): domain Eukaryota; kingdom Metazoa; phylum Chordata; class Mammalia; order Rodentia; family Sciuridae; genus Marmota; species Marmota marmota. The sequence continues at coordinate 747,064 of NW_026003725.1, read as the reverse complement.
AGGGCTAGGATGAGGGCTAAGTTTAGTGTTCAGTTTAGGCCTAGCAATAGGCATATCGTTAGGTTTAAGTTTAAGATAAAGAATGGCATTATAGCTAGATTTAGAATTAGAATGAGGGTTAGAGTTAGGGTTAGGGCTAGGGTTGGAATTAGGATTACGATTAAGGATAGGTTTAGGGCTCGGATGAGTGCTAGTGTTTGTATTAGATTCAGGGCTAGGATTAGTGCTAGGGCTAATATCAGGTCTAGGGTTATTCTTTTTTATTGGTTATTCAAAACATTACAAAACTCTTGACATATCATGTTTCATACATTTGATTCAAGTGGGTTATAAACTCCCATTTTTACCCCAAATACAGATTGCAGAATCACTTTGATTACATATCCACATTATTACATAATGCCATATTAGTAACTGTTGTATTCTGCTACCTTTCCTATCCTCTACTATCCCCCCTCCCCTCCCCTCCCATCTTCTCTCTCTACCCCATCTGTTGTAATTTAATTCTTTCCCTTGTTTTTATTCCCTTCCCCCTACCAACCTCTTATATGTAATTTTGTATAACAATGAGGGTCTCCTTCCATTTCCATGCCATTTCCCTTTTCTCTCCCTTTCTCTCCCACCTCATGTCTCTGTATAAAGTTGATCTTTTCCTCCTGCTCTTGCTCCCTGCTGTGTTCTTAGTTGCTCTCATTATATCAAGGAAGACATTTGGCATTTGTTTTTTTAGGGATTGGCTAGCTTCACTTAGCATAATCTGCTCTAATGCCATCTATTTCCCTGCAAATCCCATGATTTTGTCATTTTTTAGTGCTGCATAATACTCCATTGTGTATAAATGCCACATTTTTTTATCCATTCTTTTATTGAAGGGCATCTGGGTTGGTTCCACAGTCTAGCAATTGTGAATTGTGCTGCTATGAACATCAATGTGGCAGTATCCCTGTAGTGCACTCTTTTAAGGTCTTCAGGGAATAGTCCGAGAAGGGCAATAGCTGGATCAAATGGTGGTTCCATTCCCAGCTTTCCCAGGAATCTCCATATTGCTTTCCAAATTGGCCGCACCAATTTGCAGTCCCACCAGCAATGTACAAGAGTACCCTTTTCACCACATGCTCTCCAGCACTTGTTGTTGTTTGCCTTCATAATGGCTGCTAATCTTACTTGAGTGAGATGGTATCTTAGGGTGGTTTTGATTTGCATTTCTCTGACTGCCAGAGATGGTGAGCATTTTTTCATGTACTTGTTGATTGACTGTATGTCGTTCTCTGAGAAGTGTCTGTTCAGGTCCTTGGCCCATTTGTTGATTGGGTTATTTGTTAACTTATTGTTTAATTTTTTGAGTTCTTTGTATACTCTGGATATTAGGGCTCTATCTGAAGTGTGAGGAGTAAAAATTTGTTCCCAGAATGTAGGCTCCCTATTTACTTATTGTTTCTTTTGCTGAGAAAAAACTTTTTAGTTTGAGTAAGTCCCATTTGTTGATTCTAGTTATTAACTCTTATGCTATGGGTGTCCTATTAAGGAATTTGGAGCCCGACCCCACAATATGTAGATCGGAGCCAACTTTTTCTTCTATCAGGCACAGAGTCTCTGATTTTATATCAAACTCTTTGATCCATTTTGAGTTAAATTTTGTGCATGGCAAGAAAAAGATATTCAGTTTCATTTTATTGCATATGGATTTTCAATTTTCCTAGCACCATTTGTTGAAGATGCTATCCTTCCATTGCATGATGCTTTTAGCCC
>NW_026003725.1:735543-744435 GCF_001458135.2 Marmota marmota marmota | reverse complement strand
TGATGTTGGCCTCACAGAATGAATTTGGAAGAGCTCCTTCTTTTTCTATTTCTTGAAATAACTTGAAAAGTATTGGTATTAATTCTTCTTTGAAGGTTTTGTAAAACTCCGCTGTATACCCATCTGGTCCAGGGCTTTTCTTGGTTGGTAGTCTTTTGATGGCTTCTTCTATTTCCTCCTTTGTTATTGGTCTGTTTAAATTGTGTGTATCTTCCTGACTCAATCTGGGCAAATCATATGACTTAAGAAATTTATCGATATCTTCACTATCTTCTATTTTATTGGAATATAGGGTTTCAAAATAATTTCTAATTATCTTCTCTATTTCTGTAGTGTCCATTGTGATATTGCCTTTTTCATCCTGTATGTTAGTAATTTGAGCTCTCTCTTCTCCTTTTCGTTAGCATGGCTAAGGGTCTGTTGATCTTATTTATTTTTTCAAAGAACCAACTTTTAGTTTTATCAATTTTTTCAATGTTTTTTTTTTGTTTGTTTGTTTCAATTTCATTGATTTCTGCTCTGATTTTAATTATTTCTTGCCTTCTACTATATTTGCTGTTGTTTTCCTCTTCCTTTTCTAGGGTTTTGAGATGAAGTGTGAGTTCATTTATTTGTAGGTTTTTTCTTATTTTCAGGAATGAACTCCAGGAAATGAATTTCCCTCTTAAAATGGCTTTCATTGTGTCCCATAGATTCCGATATGTTGTGTCTGTATTTTCATTTATCTGCAAGAATTTTTTGATTTCCTCCTTTATGTCTTCTGTAACCCATTGTTCATTCAGTAACATATTGTTCATTTTCCAGGTGATGCAGGATTTTTCCTTCCTTCTTTTATCATTGATTTCCAGTTTCATTCCATTATGATGAGATAAGATGCATGGTATTATCTCCACAACTTTATATTTACTAAGAGTTGCCCTATGGCATACTATATGGTCTATCTTTGAGAAGGATCCATGTGCTGCTGAGAAGAACGTGTATCCACTTGATGATGGTTAATATATTCTATATATGTCAGTTAAGTCTAGGTTATTGATTGTGTTATTGAGCTTTATAGTTTCTTTATTCAGCTTTTGTCTGGAGGATCTGTCCAATGGAGAGAGCAGTGTGTTGAAGTCACCCATAATTATTGTGTTGTGGTCTATTTGACTCTTGAACTTGAGGAGAGTTTGTTTTATGAACATTGCAGCACCATTGTTTGGTGCATACATATTGATAATTGTTATGTCTTGTTGGTGAATGGTTCTTTTTAACAGTATATAGTGTTTTTCTTTATCCCTTTTGATTAACTTAGATTTGAAGTTGATTTTATTCGATATGAGTATGGCCACTCCTGCTTGCTTCTGAGGACCATGTGAGTGGTATGATTTTTCCCAACCTTTCACCTTCAGCCTGTGTATGTATTTTCCTATAATATGAGTCTCCTGAAGGCAGAATATTGTTGGATTTGTTTTTTTAATCCAGGTTACTAGCCTATGTCTGTTGATTGGTGAATTTAAGCCATTAACATTTAAGCTTACTATTGATATATGGTTAGTACTTCCTGTCATGCTTGTTTATTTATTTATTTTAATATGGCTAGTTTTTCCTTTTGGGTTATTTTTTTTTCCTTCCCTTTACTGAGTTACATCCCACTATTAGTTTTGGGTGCTGTTTTTCAATTCCTCTTCTTGTAGTGTTTTACTCAGGATGCCTTACAGTGCTGGTTTTCTGGCTGCGAATTCTTTTAACTTTTGTTTATCATGAAATATTTTAACTTCATTGTCAAGTCTGAAGCTTAATTTTGCTGGATACAGTATTCTTGGTTGGAATCCATTATTTTTTAGCATTTGAAATACGTTGTTCCAGGATCTTCTTGCTTTCAATATCTGTGATGAAAAATCCGCTGTTAGCCTAATTGGTTTACCCCGAATGTAATCTGCCTCCTTTCTCTCGTAGCTTTTAATATTCTCTCCTTGTTCTGTATGTTGGATATCTTCATAATTATGTGTCTTGGAGTTGGTCTATTACGGTTTTGAATGTTTGGAGTCCTGTAGGCTTCCAGGATTTGGCAATCCATTCCATCTTTCATATCTGGGAAGATTTCTAGAATTATTTCATTCAATAGATTGTTCATTCCTTTGGTTTGAATCTCTATGCCTTCTTCTATCCCAATGACTCTCAAGTTTTTTTTTTTTTTTTTATGACATCCCGTAACTCTTGGATAGATTGCTCATGAATTTTAAGCATACTTTCTGTGTTGACTATATTCTTTTCAAGTTGATAAACTTTGTCTTCATTATCTGATGTTCTGGCTTCTACTTGATCCAGTCTATTTGTAATATTCTCGTTTTAGTTTTTAATTTGGTTTATGGTTTCCTACATTTCTAAGATTACTGTTTGATTTTTTTAAAATCTCTATTTCCTGGTAGAACTTGTTCTTTGCCATTTGAATTTGCTTATTTATTTCGCTTTCAAAATATACTTTCATTGTTTGAACATGCTGTCTAATGTCTTCTCTAAGATTCCGTTCCATCGGAGTTAGGTATGCCTTGAGTTCTTTCTCTGTCCATTTTTCTGATGCCTCTAGGTTCTCCTGTGTATTTAAGTCATCCTGCATTGTTTGTATTCCTTTTTTCCCTTGTTTTTTCATGGTGCTCAGGTCACTTTCCAACTCTGTTTGACTGCTGTGTTTCTGTATTCTCCTTTAAATTTGTTTTTGTTTTTATAGTTCCACTATCTCTCCTTTGTGTTAGGAGACAATGTTTAGAGGTGTTGGATTTAATTGTGATTTAAGGTAAATTCATTAGTTTCATTAAAGGCCTTCAGATTTTGATGGCACATAGAGAATTGAGGTTTGGACTTAGGATTTTATGTTAAGGTCGGGCGATTTGATGGTATGGAGATTAGTGTATGTTAGCTTCATTAGGGGGTTGCTCAAATGCAGGTGGATATTAACAAGAGAATAGACAGGAGTACTTGGGGGTAGTTAAGGGCTTAGGCGGACTATAGACCTATTTGTAGTATTCATCTATTTTCATTTAGTAAGTTATATGTAATCTGGGTGTTCATGCTTAAGAGGAAAGATGGGGAGATGGTAAGGACGCAAACCAAGAAAGAGAGAGGGAGAGAAGAAAGAAAGAGAAAAGAATAGAAAAGAAATGATAAAAAAATAAAATGCAGCAAAATAAAAATTACAATTGAAAAAAATTACAATTGAAAAAAATAATAATTAACAAAAAAATTAAAATTAAAAAATTAATGAATTAACAAAATGAGAAAAAAAAGGCACTGTTGGGCTTCTATTTTCTTCACTTCCAGTAGGTGGTGCTCTGCCTTCTGGGCCAAGATTTTGCCCTTTGGCTGTAGGACAAAGTCCGTGTGAGGCCGCTCCCTCCTCCCCCCGCCCCTGGTGTCTCTCAAAAACCTGTTAGCTTAGGTTTATTACTGGATTCTTGTCCCCTGGCTTCTCCTGCTAGCCAGGCCTTCCCCAGTGTGATGCCTCTCGGCAATTCAAACTATACTCTGGGCCTGCAGTTTGCTGGGTGTGGAGGGTGGCTATTGGGATCAGGCACCTTATTGTTTTGATTTCTTCCGCTTGCCCCTCCCCCAGAACTGGCAAGACAGGTTTCATTTTCACCACTGATGGGAGGGGGAGTTGAAGGTCAGGTGCCTTTAACTTTCCCCACGTCTCTATACAGGCTCATTCTGATAATCCCTCGCCCAGAAAGCTGGGGAGATATTTTATGCAAATTCCCCACTGTATGGGAGATGGGCTGAATAACACACACCTGTTTTATTGCGGCAATTTGTCGGACACTGGCGATGGTGATGTCAGCTCTCCAAGATGGTGGCCGCTGGCTTCCTTGGTGGACTGTCCGGTGTGGGGGATAGAACTGGACCGTTTCCTTCCCCCATCTCAAACCCCGAACTCAGCCCAGAGCTCCATGAGGGCATAGCCAGCAGGACTCCACAGAATCCACAGCACCGTTTCTCTCTGTGTTGCTGGCTGCTTCTCGGGGCCCTGCCATCTCTAGCCACGGACGGCCTCGGATCAGTCAGCCTGGATCTCTGCACATACAATTCACTCATGTTTGAGACCCAGTAATGGGTCCTCGGTGATGGAAATCATTCCTCTAGGTTTCGGTGCACCCCAATTTTGCTGGAAATTTCTAACAAGATAGCTTTTGGTCGTTCTAGCTCGTTATTCACCTGCATAGTGACACGGTACACGGGGGTGATGCACTCTATTCACCGCCATATTTCTGGAACTCTAGGGTCATTCTTAAAGATAGTTTTAGTGTTAGGCTTATGGCTACGTCTAGTGTAAGGGTTAGGTTTAGGGTAAGGGTCAGGTTTAAAGGTCGGGGGATTATAATAATTAGGATTTGGCTTAGGTAAGGATTTAGGTTTATGGCTCAAATTAGCATTAATATTAGGGTTAGGGGTATAGTTCTGGTTCATTTTAAGGTTCAGGTTTGGTTTAGGGTAATTGATTCAGTTAGAATTAGTGATAGGGCTAGGGTTATCCTTATGGTTAGCCTTAGGGTAAGGGATATGGTTAGGGTAATTGATAGGGTTAGAGTTCTAGGTTAGAAATAGAGTTACGGTTAGAAATATGCCTTGAGATATGGTTAGATTTAGTGTTAGAACTAGGGTTAGCATTAGGTTTAAGGTTATGTTTAGCATAAAGGTTAGGTTTTGAGCTAGGGTTAGGGCTAGGTTTAGGGTTAGGTCTAGAGATAGGATTATGGTAGGTTTATTGTTAGGGTTAGAGTTAGGGCTAGAGTTATCATTAACATTAGGGTTAGGATAAAGGTAACGGATAGGGTTACGTTAGGTTTAGAATTGGTTTAGAGTTAGAATTAGTGATAGGGTTAGGATTAGAGCTATGGTTATGTTTATGTTTATGATTAGGTTTATGGTTTGATCTAGAGTTAGGGCTATGCTGAGTTTAATTTTAGGTTTATGTCTATAGTTAATTTTCTGTTTAGCGTTAGAGTTAACATTAGGGTTCGGGCTAGGATTATCAGTAAATTTAGGTTTAGGGTTATGGTATTGAGTAGGTTTAGAGGTAGGTTTAGGGCTAGGTTAAGTTTAGGATTTGGGCTTGGTTCAGGGTCAGAGTTAGGTATAGGTTTACGCTTATGTTTAGGACTAAGGTGAGGGCTAGGGTTTGGTATGGGGCTAGTGTTAGGGTTAGGGTTATGCTTGGGGCTAGGTTTCGGCCTAAAATTATCTCTATGTTTAGAGTTAGGTTTAGGTCTAGGGTTAGAGCTATAAGTAATGTAAGATCTAGGGTTATGATTCGGGCTAGTTTTAGGGTTAGGATTATGGCTGGGTCTAGAATTAGGTTTAGGTTTTGGTTAATTTCAGGTTTAGAGTTAAGTTTAGTGTTAAAGTCAGAATCAGTGTTTGGGTTAGAGTTAAAGTTAGGGTTAAAGCCAGAATTAGGACTAGTTTTATGTCTAGGGTTAGAGTTAGTGTTTGGTTAGGTAAAGGTTTATTTTAGGGATAGGGCTAGGATTTTGTTTAGGTCTAGAGCTAGAGTTCAGGCTAAATTTAGGATCATGTTTAGTTCTAGATCTAGTTGTAGGGTTAGGTTTAGGTATAAGTTTACAAGTAGGGCTAGTGTTAGGGTTTGGTTTAGGGTTAGGGCCAGGTTTAGACCTAGGGTTTATGTTATGGTCAGAATAAGGATCAAGTTTAGGGTTAGGATTTGGGATAACATTAGAGCTAGAATGAGATCTAGTGTTAGGACTATTAATAGGGTTAAGATTTCTTTATCCTAAGGATTAGAGATAGGTCTAGGGTTACCATTAGGGTTAGGTTTTGCTAAGGGTAAGGCATAAGTTTAGGGCTAGGGTTAGGTTTATGATTAGGGTTAATGCTAGGTTTGGGGCTCAGATTAGGGCTAGTTTTATGTGAGGTGTAAGGCTAGGGTTAGGGCAAGGGCTAATTTAAGATCTAGGGTTCCAATTAGGGTTAGTAGTAGGGGTAGGTCAAGTGTTAGGGTTAGGTTTAATATTATGGTGATATTTATAGCTAGTGTTAGTGTTAGGATATCAGTCAGGTCAGGGTTAGTTTTAGGGTTAGGGTTAGGACTCAAATTAGGGCTAGGTTTATGTTAGGATACAGTTTAAATATAGGGTGTTGTTTAGAGCTAGGATGAGTTTTAGGATATAAGTCAGGTTCAGCGTTATTTATAAGGTTATGATTAGGCCTGGAATTAGGGCTTGGGTTAGATCTAGGTGTAGTGCTAGGGTTTGGTTTAAGTTAAGGTTAGTGTTAGGCCTGTTGCTCGGTTTTGTTTTAGTGCTATGGTTAGGGTTAGGGCAATTTTATGATTAGCTTTAGGATTAGGGCTAGGGTTATGGTTAGGTTTAGGCTCAATGTTAAATTTAAGGATAGGATTAGGGCTAGGTTTTGTGTTAGGTTTAGGGCAAGAATTAGGGTTAGGACTAATGTCAGGTCTAGGTTTATAGTTAGTGATATTTTTAGGGTAAGGTTTATGGCTAGGTCAATTTAAAGTATTGCATTCAAGGAAAGGGTCAGATTTAGAGCTGGGTTATTATAAGGGTCAGGGTCAGGCTTCGGGTTCAGGCTAGGTTAAGGTTTAGGGTGAAGGCTCAAATTAGCATTAAGGTTAGAATTAGGGTTATGGTAATGGATAGTGTTAGGTTTAGGGTTCAGGTTTTGTTAAAGGTAATGTATATGTTTAGGGTTTGTGATAAGTTTAGGGTTAGGCCTAGGGTTAGCATTAGGGTTATGGTTATTGTTATGGTAATTTATAGGGTTAGACTTAGTGTTAGGGCTAGGATAATGGTTAGGATTAGGGCTAGAATTAGGATTAGGTTCAAGGTAAGTGCGAGGGTTACACTTAGGTTTAGGTTTAGGGTGTAGTTTAGGGTTTGAGCTAGGATTTTTGCTATGGCTAAGGTTAATTTAGGGTTTGGTGTAGGGTTCTGTTCATGGTTAGTGTTATGGTTAGGGCTAGGGTTATCATTAGGGTTAGGGTAATAGGTTTAGATATCAGGTTAAAGATAGGGTTAGGTTTAGTTTAGCATTAGGTTAAGGTTTATGATTAGGGTTAGGATTTGAGCTACCCTAGATTTAGGGTTAGGATTAGTGTTAGGTTCACTGTTAGTTCTAGGGTTAGGTTTATGTTTAGAGTTAGGGTAGGTTTAGCTTTAGGTCTAATGTTATCATTAGGGTTAAGTTTAGGGTTAAGGTGTTGGGTAGGGTTCTAATTAGGGTTAGGGCTAGGGTTATGGTTAGGATTACTGCTGGGGTTAGGGTTAGGGTTAGGGTAAGGCCTTTGGTTAGTGTTAGGATTAGGTTAAGTGTGAAGTTTTGGAATTGAGCTAGGTTTAGGCCTAGGGAGAAGGCTAGAGTTAAAGTCTGGGCTAGGGTAGAGTTAAGGTTAGGTTTAGGGCTAGGTAAGCATTAGTTTTAGGATTATGGTTAGTGTAATGAATAGAGTTAGAGCTAGGATTCAGGCTATGGTTATAGTTAGGTTTAGGGCTAGAATTAGGGTGAGGTATAGGGTTTCAACTAGGGCTATGTTTAGGGTAAGTTTTATGGATTGAGCTAGGGTTATGGCTAGAAAGAGGGTTAGGATTAGGGTTAGGGCTAGGTTTAGGGTTAGGGTTATGCTTAGTGTTCGGTTTAGGGCTGTAATTAGGGCTAGGTATTGTGTGAGATTTAGGGCTACTGTTAGATATATGGGTAATGTAAGAGGTAGACTTATGGTTATGGCTAGAATTAGAGTTCATCTAGTGTTAGTGTTAGTTTTTGGGTTAGGATAAGTTTTAGAGTTAGGGTTTTTGTTAGGGTAAGTGTCAGGGTTCAGGTTAGGATTAGGTTTAGGGTTAGATACAGATTGAGGACTAGGGTTAGGTCTAGGGGAAGAGTTAATGTTTGTTTTAGGTTAAGGGTTATTTTTAAGGCTAAGGGTAGTGTTATATCTATATTTAGGATTAGGTTTAGGTCTAGGGCTAGTGTTAGTGTTAGGTTTAGTGTTAGGTTACTGGTAGGGCTACTGTTAGGTTTCCGATAAGGGTTAGGGTCAGGTTTAAACCTAGGTTTAGTGTTAGGTTCAGAATAAGGGTCAGAGTTAGGTATAGACCTAGAATGAGGGCTAGGTTTAGGACTAGTAATAGAGTTAAGGTTTGGGGTAGGCATAGAATTAGGGTTAGGTCTAGGGTAGCAATAGGGTGAGGGTTTGACTAAGTGTAAGTAATAGGTTTAGAGCTAGGATTAAGACTAGGGATAAGTTTAAGGTTAGGGCCAGGGTTAGGGTTAGGTTTAAAGCTAGCATTAGGCCTTGGATTAAGGCTAGGTTTTGTGTTAGGTTTAGGGCTATGGCTAATTTAAGAACTGGGATTACAATTAGGGCTAGTTTTAAGGTTACCTAACTCTAAAGGTTGAGGTCTAGTGTTAGGATTATGTTTAGGGATAGAGTGATGTGTAGAGCTAGGGTTAGTGTTAAGGTCAGAGTCAGGGTTAGTATTAGTTCTAGGGTAAGTGTTAGGACTTGAATTAGGGCTAAGATTAGGGCTAGGGTTAGGTTTAGGATTTGGTTTAGGTTAAGGTTTAGAATCAGTGCTATGGTTCGGTTTGTCTTGAGGGCTATGGCCAGGGTTAGTGCTAGTTTTTAAATTAGCATTAGAGTTAGAGCCAGTGTTAGGTTGTGGTTTAGGCTTAGCGTTAGTGTTAGATTTAGAGTTAGAGTTAGAGCTAGGATTAGGGCTACAGCAAATGTTAGGGCTAGGGTTAGGGCTAGGGTTTTAGTTATCATAAGGGATAGGGTTAGAACTATGGATAGGGCTAGGGTGAGAGTTAGAGTTAGTGTTAGTGTTATGGTTAGATTTAGGGTTAGAATTTGGGCTTAATTAGGGCTAGAATTAGAGC
>NW_026003725.1:723858-733785 GCF_001458135.2 Marmota marmota marmota | reverse complement strand
GTCTAGGGTTATGGTTAGAGATAGGTTTAGATTTAAGATTATTAGGGTTAGGATTAGTTTTATAGATATGGTTAGGTTTAGGGTTCAGGTTAGGTTTAGAGCAATGTATAGGTTTAGGATTAGGAGTAGGTTTAGAGTTATCCTAGGGTTAACATAAGGGTTAGGATTAGGATTAGGGTAATGGTCATTGTTACAACTAGGTTAGGTTTAGGGTTAGGTTTAGGATAGGGATAGAGGTAGGTTTTTCGCCTATGGTTATGCCTAGTTTCAGGGTTACTGATAGGGCTAGGTCTAGTGTTAGGGTTATGTGTTTTGTTAGAATAAGTTTTAGAGCTAGGTTTTGTGTTAGGATAAGGGTCAGTGTTTGGTTTAGCGTTAGATTTATTGTTAGGGCCAGCATTAGGACTAGGTTTTGGTCTTTGTTTAGGGTTAGTGTTTGGGTTAGGTTAAGTGTTATTATTAGGACTAGGACTAAGTTTTTGTTAAGGACTAGGCCCAGAGTTATTACTACATAAAGGATTAAGTGTAGGTCTAGGTCTAGTGTTAGGGTAAGGTTTAGTTATTCGGTTTCAGGTAGTGCTAAAGTTAGAGGTCAATTTAGGGTTAGGGTCAGGTTTAGACATATGGATAGTGTTAGGGTCAGAATAAGGGTCAGTGTTAGGGTTAGGTTTTGGGATAGTGATTGAGCTAGATTGAGGATTAACGTTAGGACGGACTAGTAATAAAGTAAGGTTTGGGGTTAAGCTAAAAATTAGTTTTAAGACAAGGGTAGCTTTGGGGTTAGGGTTGGGCTTAGGATAAGGGAAAGGTTTAGCACTAATGTTAGGGCTAGGGTTAGGGTTAGGGTTAGGGCTAGGGTTAGGTTCCAGGTTAGGGTTAAAGCTAGGTTTAGAGTTAGGCTAGATTTTGTGTTAGATTTAGGGCTACGGCTAATGTAAGAACTAAGGTTACAATTAGGGCTAGTTTTAGGGTTAGGTTATGGCTATGCCTAGTGTAAGGCTTAATATTTCAACAAGGATTAGTGCTATGGAGAGGTTTAGGTTTATGGTTAGGTATTGGGATACGTTTATGTTTAGGGTTAGGTTAAGTGCTAGGGACAGGTTTAGGGTTAGGGTTTCGGTTAAGATTAAGGGTAGTTTAGTGTTAGGGTTACGGTTAGGATTAGCGTTAGTGTTAGGTTTAGGATTAGGGTTAGGTTTACGGTTAGTGATAGAGTTACGGTTTTGATTGGGGTTAGCATTAGTGTTAGGGTTAAGGTTAGGGCTTCTGTTAGGTTTGTTGTAATGGATAGGGTTAGAACCTGAAATAGGGCTAGGGGGAGAGTTAGAGTTAGTCTTTGTCCAAGGTTAGGGGTAGAGCTAGGGTTAGGGCTAAATTAGGGCTAGGATTAGTGGTAGGGTTATGTTAGGGTTAGGCCTATGTTTAGGGCTAGAGATATGGTTAGTGTTAGGGTTAGGGTTAGTGATAGGGTTAGGGGAAAAGATGGGGTTATACCTAAGTTCAGGTCTAGGTCGAGGGTTAAAATTAGAGAAAGGGCTAGAGTGACTGTTTGGGTTAGGATTAAGGCTAGTTATAGGCCGAAGATGAGGACTAGTGTTTGTGTTAGGTTTAGGGCTAAAATTAGGGCTTGGGCTAATGTCAGGTCTGGGTTTATTGTTATGGTTAGTTTTAGGGTTAGGTTATGGCTAGGTCTAGTGTTTTCATTAGGTTTATGTTAAGGGTCAGGTTTAAAGCTAGGTGCATTTTAGGGTCAGGGTTCAAGTAGGGTTTGGTTTAGGTTAAGATTTAGGGTTAAGGCTTGAATTAGCATTAGGGATAAGGTTAGGGTTTGGATTAGGGTAATTGATAGGGTTAGGTTTAAGGTTCAGGTTAGGATTAGAGTACTGAATAGGGTTAGTGTTAGAAATAGTGTTAGTGTTAGGCCTAGGGTTAACATTTGGGTTAGGCTTATCTTTAGGGTAATGGATAGGGTTAGAGCTAAGGTTAGGGCTAGGATTAAGGTTATAATGAAGACTAGGATTAGTGTTAGGCCTAGGGTTCGTGTCCGGGTTAGGTTTGGGGTAAGTGTTAGCGTTTGAGGTAAAATTAGGGCTAGTGTGCGTGATAGAGTTAGTGTTTGTGTTAGGTTTGGTTTAGGATTAGTGGTAGGGTTAGGGATAAGGATAGGGTTGGATTTAGTTTTAGGGTTAGTCTTAGGGTTTTTGTTAGGATAAGGATTAGTTTTACGGTTATGCATATGGTTAGGATTCAGGTTATGGTTAGATTTAGGGTTAGGTTTCGGTTTGGGTTAGGGTAAGTATTAAGGTTTGTGTTAGAGTTAGATTTAGTGTTATGTTTAGGGTTATGTGTCTTGTTAGGATTATCGTTAGATTTAGGTTAATGTTAGTTTTAGGGTTAGTGTTAGGGTAAGGTTTTGGTTAAATTTGGGGTTATGGTTAGGTTAGGATTAGTGTTATGGTGAGCGTCAGGGTTTGTGGCAGTGTTGGGTTAGTGTTAGGTTTAGGGTTATGGTAAGGGTTAGTGTTAGGGTTAGGGTTTGGGTTCAGGTTAGGGTTTTGTAGTGTTAGATTTAAGATTATGGTTAGGTTTTGTGTTTTGGTTAGGGATAGGTTCAGGGTTATGGTTAGGATTAGGGTTAGGGTTAGAGTTATCCTTAGGTTTAGGGTTAGGTTTAGGGATATTGTTAATGTTAGGGATAGGTTTAGGGTTAGGGTTAGTGTCAGTGTTAGGGTTAGGGTTAGATTTAGTATTAGGGTTGGCATTAGTTTTAGGGTTAGTGTTAGGGGTAGGATTAGGGTTAAGTTCAGTTTTAGGGTTATTGATAGGGTTAGAGTTTGTGTTAAAGTTACGTTTAGGGTAAGGTTTATGTTTTGTTTTAGGGATATGTTTAGGCTTAGTGTTATGTTTAGTTTTAGGGTTAGTATTAGGATTAATGTTTGGGTTAGCTTCAGTGTTAGTGTTAGTGTTAGGGTTAGGTTTAGGGTGAGTTTTAAGGTTAGTATTAGCTTTCAGTTTTACTTTACGTTTATGGTTATGGTTAGGGCTAGGGTTAGTGTTAGCTTTAATTTTAGGGTTAGTGTTAGTGTTAGGGTTAAATTTAGGGTTAGAGTTTGGGTTAGTGTTAGGCTTAAGATTAGGGTTAGGGTGTGTGTAAGGTTTAGTGTTAGCATTAGTGTTATGGTTTGATTTTGGGTTAGAGTTATAGTAAGGGTTAGAATTTTGGTTTAGCTTTAGGGTTAGTGGTAGGGTTAGGTTTAGGGTTCATGTTAGTTTTAGGTTTATGTTTAGGGTAGGGTTAGTGTAAGGGTTAGTGTTAGGGTTAGGGTTAGGGATAGTGTTAAGGTTAGATATTGGTTTAGTGTTAGGGTTAGTGTTTGTGTTAGGGTTAGGTTTAGGTTTAGTGTTACAGTTAGTGTCAGGGTTAGGTTTAGGGTTTGTTATAGGGTTAGTGTTAGTGTTAGTTTTAGGGTAATGGTTAGGGTTAGGGTTTTGGTTATTCTTAGGTTTAATATTAGAGTTAGGGATAGGGTTAGTGTTAGTGTTAGGGTTAGTGTTAAGGCTTCTGTTAGGTGAGGATTAGGGTTAGCGTTTTGGTTAAGATTCAAGTTATTTGGCTGGGTATGTGGCTCAAGCGGTAGTACGCTGGCCTATCATGCCTGGCCCATGTTCGATCCTCAGCACCACATACAAATAAAGATTTTGTGTCTTCCAAGAACTAAAAAAAAGTATTAAAAATTCTCTCTCTCTACCTCTCTATCTCTCTTTCCCTTTCTTTAAAAAAAAAAAAAAAAAACTTTAGGTTTATCTTAGTGTTAGGCTTAGGGTTTGGGTCAGAGTTTTAGTTAGAGTTAGGGTTACAGTTAATGTTAGGGTTAGGGTTAGGGTTAGAATTAGTGTTAGTGTTACATTTAAGGTTAGGGTTAATCTTAGGGTTAGTGATAGAGTTAGGGTTTGATTAGGGTTAGAGTTAGCTTTAGGAATATGTAAAGGTTAGCTTTAGGGTTAGTTTAAGGTTAGGATTATGGTTTTTGTTAGGGTTCTTTGTTAGGGTTAGTGTTAGGGTTAGGAGTAAGGTTAGGTTTAGGGTTACTGTTAGGGTAAGCATTAGGATAAGGGTTAGTTTTAGGTTTAGTGTTAGGTTTAGAGTTAGCATTAGGGTTAGGGTTAGTGTTTGGTTTAGTGTTAAGGGTTAGTAAAATGGTTAGTGTTAGGGTTAGAATTAGTGTTAGTTTTAGGTTTATGGTTAGGTTTAGGGTTATTGTTAGGGTTAAGAATAGGGTTAGTGTAGGTTTGAATTAGGGTTATGTTTATGATAGGATTAGGGTTAGGGTGTGGCTTAGGTTTCGTGTTAGGGTTACAGTTAGGGTTAGGATTAGGGTTAGGATTAGGGTTAGGATTTGGATTAGCTTTAGGTTTAGTGTTAGGTTGAGATTAGGGTTAGTATTAGTAATAGGGTTAGGTTTAGGTTTAGATTTTTGGCTAGATTTAGGGTTAGATTTTGGATTAGTGTTTGTGTAAGGGTTAAGTTTAGGGTTAGGTTTAGTGTTAAAGTTATTGTTAATGTTAGGGTTATGGTTAGTGGTAGGTATAGTGTTAAGGTTAGGGACAGGTTTAGGGTTGGTTTTAGAGTTAGGGTTAGAGTTATGTTTAATGTTATGGTTAGGGTTAGAGTTGGGATTAGGTTTAGTGTTAGGGTTAGGTTTAGTTTTAGCTTTAGTTTTATGGTTAGTGTTAGGGTTAGTATTAGGGTTAGGTAGGCGTTAGGGTTAGGGTTTTGTTAGGTTTAGGGTTATGGTTTTGGTTAGGGATTGTGTTAGGGTTTGGGTTCATGATAGGGTTATGATTAACTGTAGGGTTAGGGTTAGGGTTAGTGTTAGGTTTAGGGTTAGGGAAAGTTTTAGGTTTAGTGTTAGGGTTAGGGTTAGTGTTACGTTTAGTGTTATGGTTAGTGCTAGGGATAGGGTTAGGGTTAGTGCTTGGGTTAGGATTAGGATTAGGGTACGGTTTAGGATTAGAGTTAGGTTTAGAATTAAGGTTGGGTTTAGTGATAGGGGTTGGGTTAGGGTTAGGGTTAGGATAGGGTTAGTTTTAGGCTTAGTGTTAGGGTTTGTTTTAGGGTTATGTTTAGTATTAGGGATAGGGTTACAGTTAGGATTAGGTTTAGGTTTAGGGTTAGGGTTAGGGTTAATATTTGTGTTAGGTTTAGGGTTAGGTTAGGATTAGTGTTAGTGTTAGGGTAGGGTTGGAGTTATGGAAAGGGTTAGGTTTAGGTGTACTGTTAAGGTTAGTGTTAGTGTTAAGGTTATGGTTAGATTTCATGGTATGGTTCAGGTTATAGTAAGGGTTAGGGTTAGGTTTAGGGTTAGATTTAGGGATTCGTTTTGGGTTAGGATTAGGGTTATGGATAGAGTTATGTTTAGGGTTTGTTTTAGCTTTACTTTTATGGTTAATATTCGTGTTAGTGTTAGGGTGTGGTAAGGGTTAGGGTTAGTGTTGGGTTAGGTTTAGGTTTAGGTTTTGGGTTATGGTTTGTTTTAGGGTTAGGGTTAGAGTTAAGATTAGGCTTAGGATTACGGATAGGTGTCAGGTTAGGGTTAGAGTTAGGGTTAGTGTTAGGGTTAGAGTTAAGGTTAGGTTTAGAATTAGTTTTAGGGTTAGAGTTAGGGTTAATATTAGGGTTAGGTTTAGGGTAAATTGTAGGGTTAGTGTTAGGTTTAGAGTTAGTGTTAGGGTTAGGGTTAAGGTTTGGGTAAGTGATCAGGTTAGTTTTAGGTTTACCATAAATTTTAGGATTAGATTTTGCTTAGGTTTAAGGTTAGGTTTAGTGTTTGGGTTAGGATTATGGTGAGTGTTAGGGTTTGAGTTAGGGTTAGGGTTAGTTTTAGTGTTTGGGATAGGGTTAGTGTAAGGATTATGGATAGTGTTAGGTTGAAAGATAGGTTTAGAGTTAGCGTTAGGTTTAGGTTTAGAGTTAGTATTACATTTAGGGCTAGGGTTAAATTTAGGGTTACTGTTAGTGTTAGGGTTAGGGATACGGTTAGTGTTAGGATAAGTGTTATTGTTAGAGTTAGTGTTAAGTTTAAGTGTAGGTTTTGGGTTAGGATTAGTGTTACTTTAGGTTAGGTTAGTGTTGGTGTTCGAGTTAGGGTTAGTGTTAGTGTTAGTGAATGCTTTAGGGTTATGTTTAGGGTTAGTGTTAGTAATAGGGTTAGGGTTGGGGTTAGGGATACGGTTAGTGATAAGTTTAGTTTTATGTTTAGTGTTAGTGTTAATGATAGGTTTAGGATTGTGGTTAGGGTTAGTTTTCGGGTTAGGATTAAAATTTGTGTCAGTGTTAGTGGTAGTGTTAGGGATAGGGTTAAGGTTAGTGTTAGAGTTAGTGTTAGTGTTAGGGTTAGTTTTAGGGTTTGTGTTAGGGTTAGGGTTAATTGTAGGGTTAGGGTAACTTTTAGGGTTAGGGTTACAGTTATGGATAGAGTTAGTGTTAGTGTTAGAATTAGGGTTAGGTTTAGTATTAGGTTTAGTGTTAAGATTAAATTTAGGTTTGGGGTTAGGGTTAGGGTTAGTGATAAGTTTAAGGTTATGTTTAGTGTTAGTGTTAATGAAAGGGTTAGTGTTGCAGTTCGGGTTGGTTAGTGTTTGGGTTAGGGTTAAGATTTGTGTTTGGGTTAGTGGTAGTGTTTGGGATAGGATTAAGTTTAGTGTTAGGGTTAGTATTAAGGTTAGGGTTAGTATTAGCATTCGTGTTAGGCTAGGGTTAGGGTTAGGGTTCTGAATTTGGATTATATTAGTGCCACGTTTAGGGCTACGTGTAGTTCTTGGGTTAGGCCTAATGTTAGGTTTATAGTTAGGATTAAGGCTAGGTTTAGGGCTAGGATAAGGGCTGGGGTTTGTGTTAGGTTTTGGGCTAGGATTAGGGCTACAGATAATGTCAAGTCTAAGCTTATGGTTGGGGATAGTTTTAGGATTAGTTTTATGGCTAGGTCTATTGTAAGGGTTAGGTTTAGTGTAAAAGTCGTCCTTAGAGCTAGGAGATTTATTTGGGTCAGGGTCAATGTTAGAGTTTGTTTGAGGTCAGGTTTTATATTTAGGGTTTCAATTAGCACTAGGTTGGGGGTTAAGGTAATGATAGGGATTTGTTTAGAGTTTACATTAGGTTTAGGGTACTTGATAGTGTTAGGGTTAGCTATAGGGTTAAGGTTAGGCCTAGGATTCATATAAGGATAACAGTTATGGTTAGTATAATGGATAAGATTAGAGCTACATTTAAGTTAGTTTTATGGTTAAGAATAGGACTTGAATTAGGGTTTGGATTAGGGTTAGGCATAGGTTTACGTTTAGCGTAAGGGACAGATTTTCATCTAGGGTTTGGTCTAGTGTGAGGGTTAGGTTTAGGGTTACTTCTAGGGATAAGATTACAGTACTAATAATTTATAGTTAAGATTTGGGCTAGGGGCATCATTAAGGCTAAGGACATCATTAGAGTTAGCAAAAGGATTCGGGTTATGCCTAGGGTTAGCATTAGGATTAGGGTTACCATAAGGATAATATATAGGTTTAGAGCTATGGTTTACCTACAATTAAAGCTAAGTTTTACTCAGTTTTAGACCTAGGGTTAGTGTTAGGGTTAGAATAAGGGTCAGGTTTAGTTTTAGGGTTTGGAATAGGGTTAGAGCTAGAATGAGGGCTAGGGATAGGACTATTAATAGGGTTAGGGTTTGGTTAGCCTAAGGAGATTGGTCTAGTTTTACCATTAGGTTTAGGGTTTTTCTTAGGTTAAGGGATAGCCTAAGATCTAGGGGTAATGCTAGAATTAGGGTTAGTGTTAGTGTTAAATATAGGTTTAGAGCTCGAATTCGGCTACTTTTTGTGTTAGAGTTAGGGGTAGATTTGGGCATTGGCTAATGTAAGAGCCAGGGTTACAATTAGGGTTAGTTTTAGGGTCAGGATTAGGGGTAGGTCTAGTGTTAGGTTTAGGTTAAAGTTTAGGGTAATATTTAGAGCTAGGGTTATTGTTAGGATATGAGTCAAAATCAGGGTTAGCTTTAGGGTTAGGGTTAGGACTCAAATAAAGGTTAGGTTTTCTGTTAGTGTTTGGTTTACGGTGAGGGCTGTGTTTAGAGATAGGGTGACTGTTAAGATATCAATCAAGGTCAGGTTTTGCTTTAAGGTTAGGATTATATCTTGAATTAGGGCTAGAGTTACTGTTAGGGTTTGGTTTAATTTTAGGGTGGTATTTAGACCTAGGGTCAGTGTTTGGATATGAATCAAGTCAGGGTAAGTTTTAAAGTTAGGGTTAGGACTCAAATTAGGGCTAGGGTTACATCTAAGTGTAGTGTTAGGGTTTGAGTTAAGTTAAGTTTTAGGGTTAGGGCTGTTGGCTGTTGCTCAGTTTTGTTTTAGTCCTAGGTTTAGGGTTTTGGCTAGTTATAAGATTAGCATTAGGGTTAAGGCTAGTTTTAATGTAAGACTTAGGCTTTGGGTTAGGGTTAGATTTGGATTTAGCGTTAGATCTAGGATTAGTGGTTGGTCTAACTATAGGGCAAGGGTTAGGGCTAGGGTTATGGTTATGGTAACAGATAGGTTTAGAACTAGGACTAGGGCAAGTGTGAGAGTTAGAGTTAGTCTTAGGTCTAGGGTTTGGGTTAGTTTTAGGGATAGGGCTAAGTTAGGACTAGGATTAGGGCTATGGTCAGTGTTCAGCTTAGGCCTAGTGTTAGGGTTGGGGTTATAGTTAATTTTAGGGTAAAGTATGGTGTTATAGCTAGGTTTAGAGGTAGGGTGAGGGTTAGAATTATGGTTAGGGCTAGGGTGAGGGTTAGTGTTATGATTAAGCCTTGGTTTGGCGATGGGTTGAGGGCTAGGGTTTGTTTTAAGGTTAGGTCTAGAATTAGGGCTAGGGCTAATGTCAGGTCTAGTGTTGCAGTTTGGGGTAGATTTAGGGTTAGATTTGTGTCTTGGTCTAGTGTAAGTGTTAGGCTTAGGGTAAGGGTCAGGTTTAGCGCTAGGTGTACTTTTAGGGTCAGGATCAGGGTTAGGGTTTGTTTCAGTTTAAGGTTTAGGGATAGGGATCAAATGGGCATTAAGGTTAGGGTTAGGGTAATTGATTGGGTTAGGTTTAGATTTCAGGGTAGGTTTAGGGCAATGGAGAGCTTTAGGTTTAGCAAAAGGATTAGGGTTATGCCTAGGGTTAGCATTAGGATTAGGTTTATCTTAAGGATAATATATGGGTTTAGAGCTATGGATAGGGCTAGGTTTAGGTTAGGATTAGGGATAGAGTTAGATTAGGTTTTGAGTTAGGACTATTAACTCTAGCTTAGTGAAGGGTTAGTGTTTTATTTAGGGTAAAGTTAGGATTGGAGCTAGGGTTAGGTCTAGATCGAGGGTCATGTTTAGTGTTTAGGTCAGGGTTAGGTTTAGGGTTAGGGCTAAGTTATTCATTAGGTTTAGAAATAGTTTTAGGGTAATAGATTGGGTTAGATGTAAGGTTAGCTTTACTGTTAAGTTTAGGTTTAGGTTTATGTTTAGTTTTAGGACTAGGTTTACTGTTGGTTTTATAGTAAGAGTTAGGGTTTGAGTTAGGGTTAAGGCTATGGCAAGTTTTAGGTTTAGGGTTAGGTCTAGGGTTAGGTTTATGATTTGAGTTAGGGTTTCAGTTAGTGTTAGGGCTAGGGTTATCATTAGGGTTAGGGTTAGAGTTAGGGTAATGGCTAGGGTTAGAGCTAGTGTTAGGTCTAGTATTAATGTTAGTATTAGGGCTATGGTTAGTGTTATGTTTAGGGATAGTGCTAGGGTTATGTTTAGACTAAGGGTGAGACTTTGAGTTAGGGTTAGAACTAAGGGGAAGGTTAGGGTTAGGGTTAAGATTAGGGTTAGGTTTAGGGTGAGGGTTATTCTTAGGGTAGGTTTAGGCCTCGATCAGGGTTA
>NW_026003725.1:716258-718437 GCF_001458135.2 Marmota marmota marmota | reverse complement strand
GTTTAGAGCTCGGTTTAGGGATAGTGTTAAGTTCAAGGTTAGGGCTAGGGTTAGGTTTTAGAGTAAGGTATAGTTCTAAGTTTATATTTATGGTAAGGGTTAGGCTTTGAGTAATGTTTAAGCCTAAGTATAGGGTTAGGTTTAGAGTTAGGGTTAGGGCTAGGATTAGGGTTGGGGTTACGCTTAGGGCTAGATTTAGGCCTAGAATTCACTCTAGGATTTGTGTTAGGTTAAGGCATAGAATTTGGGCTATGTGTAATGAAAGAACTATGATTATGATTAGGGCTAGTTGTAGGCTTAGGGTTATGGCTATGTCTAGTTTTAGCTTTAGGTTTTTGGTTAGGGTCAAGTTTACAGATAGGTTTAGTGTTAAAGGCAGGGTCAGTGTTGAGGTTAGAGTTAGAGTTATGGTTAAAGCCAGAATTGGGACTTGGTTTATGTCTAGGTGTATGGTTAGTCTTTGCATTAAGTTAAGGGTTATTGTTAGGGCTAAGGCTAGTTTTTTGTTTAGGTCTCGAGCTACAGTTAAGTCTAGATTTAGGAATAGGTTTAGATCTAGGGGTAGTGATAGGGTCTAGTTTAGGTATAAGGTTACTGGTAGGACTAGTGTTACAGTTTGGTCTAGCGTTAGGGTCAGGTTTAGACCTAGGTTAGTGTTATGGTCAGAGTAAGGGTCAGGGTTAGGGTTAAGATTTGGGATAGGGTTATAGCTAGAATGAGGGTTAGGGTTAGGACTATTAATATGGTGAGAGTTTTGATTAGGCTGAGGATTAGGGATAGTTCTAGTGTTACCATGAGGGTTAGGGTTTTGCTTAGTGTTATGGATAGGGTTAGAGCAAGTGTTAGGTGTAGGGTTAGGGTTAGGGTTAGGGTTAGGGTTAAAGCTAGACTTAGGGCTCAGATTAGGGCTAGTGTTAGGGCTATACATAATGTAAGAAGCAGGGTTACAATTAGGGTTAGCTTGAAGTTTAAGGTTAGGGGTATTTCTAGTGTTAGTGTTAGATTTAAGGTTAGGGTGATTTTTAGAGCTAGAATTATTGTTAGGATAGGACTCAGGGTCAGGTTTAATCTTACGCTTTGAGTTAGGTAATGAGTAGGTTTACTGTTAGGTTTCGGTTTAAGGTTAGCATCATGTTTAGAGCTAGGGTGAGTGTTAGGATAAGAGTCAGGATCAGGGTTAGGTTTAAGGTTAGAGATAGGACTCCATTAGGGCAAAAATTTGTTTTTGTAGTAGTTGAGTGTTTGTTTTAAGTTAAGGTTTAGGGTTAGGTCTATTACTCGGTTTTGTTTTAGTCCTAGGATTAGAGTTAAGGCTAGTTTGACAATTAGTATTAGGGTTAAGGCCAGTGTTAGTGTTAGGCTTAGACTTAGAGTTAGGGTTGCATTTATGTTTAGGTTAGATCTATGATTAGGATAGGATTTAGGATAGGGCAAGATTCAGGGCCAGGGTTAGAGTTATGGTAAGGGATAGGTTTAGAACTAGGGATAGGGCTATTGTGAGATTTAGAGTTAGTGATAGGGCTAAAATCAGAATTAGGGTTTGGGATAGGGTTGAATTAGGGCTTGGATTAGGGCTAGGGTTAGTGTTGAGCTTAGGCCTAGCGATAGGGATAGGGTTAAGTTTAAGTTTAGGATAAAGAAGGCATTATAACTAGATTTAGAATTAGGATGAGTGTTAGAGTTAGGGTTATGTCTAGGGTTGGAGTTAGGGTTATCATTAAGGCTAGGTTAAGGGCTAGGATGAGGGCTAGTGTTTGTATTAGATTCAGGGCTAGGATTAGTGCTAGGGCTAATATCACATCAAAGGTTATGGTTAAAGATATTTTTAGGGTTAGGCTTATGGCTACTTCTAGTGTAAGGGTTAGGTTTAGGGTAAGGGTCAGGTTTAGAGCTGGTGGAATTATTATGATTAGAATTTGGCTTGGATAAGGATTTAGTTTTATGGCTCAAATTAGCATTAGTGTTAGGGTTAGGGGTATAGTTATGGTTTGTTTTAATGTTCAGGATTGGTTTAGGTAATTGATACAGTTAGAATTAGTGATTGGGCTAGGGTTAGCCTTAGGGTTAGACTTAGGGTAAGGGATATGGTTAGGGTAATTGATAGGGTTAGAGCTCTAGCTTAGAACTAGAGTTATGGTTAGAAATATTCCTTGAGTTAGGGTTAGAGGTAGTTTTAGAA
>NW_026003725.1:704734-710808 GCF_001458135.2 Marmota marmota marmota | reverse complement strand
GTGTTAGGGTTAGTGTTAGTTTTAGGGTTAGGTTTACATATCAGATTAAGTTTAGGGTTAGGTTCAATGTTAGTGTTAGGGTTAGTGTTAAGGTTAGGATTATTGTTAGTGTTAGGGTATGGTTCGAATTATGGAAAGAGTTAGGTTTAGGTTTAATGTTAGGGTTAGTGTTATGGTTATGGTTAGTGTTAGGCTTATGGTTACATTTCATGTTAGGGTTAGGTTTTTTTGTGAGTTTTAAGTTTAGGGTTAGGGTTAGGGTTTGGATTTGCGTTAGGGTTAGGATTATGGATAGATCTATGTTTAGGGTTATTTTTAGCTTTAGATTTATGGTTAGTGTTAGGGTTTGTGTTAGGGTTAAGTAAGGGTTAGGTTTAGGGTTGGGTTAGTTTTAGAGTTATGGTTTGGGTTATGGTTTTTGTTAGGATTACAGTTAGGGTAATGGTTAGGGTTTGTGTTAGGGTTACAGTTAGGTGTAGGGTTAGGGTTTGAGTTAGGGTTAGTTTTAGGTTTAGAGTTAAGGTCAGGTTTAGAATTATTTTTTGGGTTAGCGTTAGGGTTAGTATTAGGGTTAGGTTTAGGGTAACTTCTAGGGTTAGTGTTAGGGTTAGGGTTAGTGTTAGGGTTAGGGTTAAGGTGTGTGTAGGTTCTCAGGATAAAGTTAGGGTTAGGGTAAGGTTTAGGATTAGGGTTAGTCTTAGGTTTCAGGTTAGGTTTAGTGTTTGGTTTAGGGTTAGGGTGAGTGTTCGTGTTATGGATAGGGTTAGATTTAGTGTTTTGTGTAGGGTTACTACAAGGGTTATGGATAGTGTTATGGTGAAAAATAGGTTTAGAGTTACTGTTAGGCTTAGGTTTAGGGTTAGTATTACATTTAGGGATAGGGTTAGTGTTAGTGTTAGGGTTAGGGAAATGGTTAGTGTTAGAATAAGTGTTAGTGTTAGAGTTAGTGTTAAGTTTAAGTTTAGGTTTAGGGGTAGGGTTAATGTTACTGTTAGGTTAGGTTAAGTTAGCGTTAGGGTCAGTGTTAGTGAATGGTTTAGGGTTATGTTTAGGATTAGCATTAGTGGTAGGGTTAGGGTTGAGGTTAGGGTTAAAGTTAGTGATAAGTTAAAGGTTATGTTTAGTGTTAATTTAATGATAGGGTTAGGGTTGTGGGTAGGGTTAGTGTTCGGGTTAGGGTTAAGATTTGTGTTAGTGTTAGTGATAGTGTTAGTGATATGGTTAAGGTTAATGTTAGGGTTAGGATTAGTTTTAGGGTTCGTGTTAGGGATTGGTTAAGGTTAGGGTTAGTGTATATCTTAGGGTTAGGGTTACGATTATGGATAGAGCTAGTGTTAGTGTTAGGGTTAGGGTTAGTGTTAGGTTTAGGTTTCAGGCTAAATTTGGGGTTGGGTTTAGGGTTAGGGTTAGTGATAAGTTTAAATTTATGTTTAGGTTAGTGTTAATGATAGGGTTAGTGTTGTGTTTAGGGTTAGTGTTTGGGTTAGGGTTAAGATTTGTGGTAGGGTTAGTGGTAGTGATAGGTATAGGATTAATGTTAGTGTTACGGTTAGGGTTAGAGTTAGGGTTCGTGTTAGGGTTAGGATTAAGTTTAGGGTTAGGGTAACATTTAGGCTTAGTGTTACGGTTAAGGATAGAGTTAGTGTTAGTGTTAGGGTTAGAGTTATGTTTAGGGTTAGTGTTAAGTTTAGGGTTAAGTTTAAATTTAGGGTTAGTGTTATGGTTAGGGTTAGTGATAAGTTTAAGGTTATGTTTAGTGTTAGTATTAATTATAGGATTAGTGTTGCAGTTAGGGTTAGTGTTTGGCTTAGGGTTAAGATTTGTGTTAGGGTTAGTGGCAGTGTTAGGGATAGGGTTAAGGTTAAGGTTAGGGTTAGTGTTTGGGTAAGGTTTACTTTTAGGGTTCGTGTTAGGGTTAGGGTTAAGGTTAGGGTTAGAGTAACTGTTAGGGTTTGGGTTACGGTTATGGATAAATTTAGTGTTAATGTTAGTGTTAGGGTTAGGTTTA
Source organism: Marmota marmota marmota (assembly GCF_001458135.2). Lineage (NCBI taxonomy): Eukaryota > Metazoa > Chordata > Mammalia > Rodentia > Sciuridae > Marmota > Marmota marmota. The sequence continues at coordinate 708,800 of NW_026003725.1, read as the reverse complement.
GTGTTAGGATTTGTGTTAGGGTTAAATTTAGGGTTAGTGTTAGGGTTAGTGTTATGGTTTCTGTTAGGGTAAGGGTTAGGGCTAGGGTTATAGAAATGGTTAGGATTCAGGATAAGGTTAATTTTAGTGTTAGGGTTAGGTTTAAGTTAGGGTTACGGTTAGGGTTAACATTCGTGTTACAGTTAGAGTTAGAGTTAGGTTTAGGGTTACGTTTATTGTTAGGGTTATTGTTAGTTTTAGGTTAAGGTTAATTTTAGGATTATTGTTAGGATTAGGGTTAGGGTGAGGTTTAGGTTATGTTTAGGGTTAGGTTTAGGTTAGGGATATCATTAGCAATATTTTTGTGTTAGTGTTAGGGTTAGGTTAGGGTTAGTGTAAGGGGTAGTGATAGGATTAGGGATATGTTAGGTTTAGTTAAAGTATTAGGGTTAGTTAGGATAAGGGATAGGTTTCGTGTTAGAGTTAGCTATAGAGTTAGGGTATCGGTTAGGATGAGAGTTAGAGTTAGTGTTAGGATTAGTGTTAGGGTTAGTGTTAGGGATAGGGTTAAATTTAGGGTTTGCAATAGTCTTAATGATAGGGATAGGTTTAGGCTTTGGTTTAGTGTTAGTGTTAGGGTTGGGGTTAGTGTTAGTGTTAGTGTTAGGGTTAGGGTTAGGTTTAGTGTAAAGTTTAGGATTAGATTTAGGGTTAGTGTTAGGCTTAGGGTTAGGTTTATGGTTAGTGTTAGGTTTAGGGTTAGGATTAGGGTTCGTGTTAGTGGTACAATTAGTGTTAGTTTTTGGTTTAGTGTTAGGGATATGTTTAGGGTTAGTGTTAGGTTTAGGTTTAGAGTTAGGGTTAGGGTTAGGGTTAGTGTTTCTGTTAGAGTTAGGCTTATGTTTAATGTTTGAGTTAGGGTTAGTGTTAGGTTTAGTTTTAGTTTCAGGGTTAGGGTTAGTGATAGTGTGAGTCTCAGGGTTAGTATTGCCTTTGGGATTGGGGTTAGGTTGAGTGTTAGGATTAGGGTTAGGTTTAGGTTTAGGTTTAGGATTAGGGTTGGTGTTAGGGTTAAAGTTAGGGTTAGGATTAGGGTTAATTTTAGTGTTAAGATTATTGTTAGGGTTTGTGTAAGGCTGAGGGTTAGGGTTATTGTAAGGGTTAGGTTAGGGTTGGTGTTTTAGTTAGTATTAGGGTAATAATTAGGGTTAGCATTAGGGTTAGTGTTAGTTTTAGGGTTAGAATTTGGCTTAGGTTTAGGGTTGTTGGTAGGTTTAGGTTTAGGGTTTGTGTTAAGGTTATGTTTATATATAGGTTTGGGTTAGTGTTAGGGTTAGTGTTAATGTTAGGGTAAGAAATAGTGTTAAGGTTAGCAATAGTTTTAGGGTAAGGGTTAGTGTTACGTTAGAGTTAGGTTTAGGTTTAGTGTTATGGTTAGTGTTAGGGTTAGGTTTAAAGTTCGTCATAGCGTTAGTGTTAGGGTAAGATTTACTGTTAGGCTAAGGGTTAGAATTAGGTTTAGGGTTCTGGTTAGGCTTAGGTTTAGTTTTAGAGTTAGGTTTAGTGTTATTGTTAGGGTTAGGTTTTGTGTTAGGGTCAGGGTTAGGTTTATTGTTTTTGGTTAAGATTAGGGTTACTTTAGTGTTAGGATTAGGGTTTGGGTTAGTGCTGTAGTTAGCGTTAGAGTTAGTGTTTCATGTAAGATTACGGTTAGGTTTAATTTTATTGTTAGTGTTAGTGTTAGGGTTCGGATAAGGTTTAGTATTAGGTTTAGGGTTATGGTTATGATTAGTGACAGGGTTAGTGTTAAGGTTAGCATTAGTGTTAGTGTTAGGGTTATGGTTAGTTTTAGGGTTAGGATTAGTCTTAGAGTTAGGGTTAGTATACGGTTAGGGTTAGGGTCAGGTTAGTGGGAGAATTAGGGTTAGGGTTCAGGTTAGATTTCCTGTTAGGGTTATGTTTAGGGTTATTGTTAAGGTTAGGGTTAGGTTTAGGTTTACTGTTAGTGTTAAGGTTTGGGTTAGTCTTAGAATTTGTGTTAGAGTTCCTGTTAGTGTTTAGTGTTAGGTTTAGGCTTAGTGTTAGGATTAGTGTTAGTGTTGGAGTTATGTTTAGGTTTATGTATAGTGTTAGGTTTAGGGATAGCTTTAGGGTTAGTGTTAGGTTAGGGTTACATTTATTTTTTGGATAGAGTTTGGGTTAGTGTTAGGGTTAGTGTTACGGTTACAATTAGGTTTAGGTAAGGGTTAGGGTTAGTGTTGGGTTAGATTTAGGGTTATGGTTTTGGTTAGGTTTTGTGTTAGGATTAGGTTTAGTGTTAGGGTAAAATTAGGTTTAGGATTAGGGTTAGAGTAAATATTAGTATTAAAGTTAGGGTAAGGTTTAGAATTAGTGTTCGTGTTAGGGTTAGGGTTAGGTTTACTAGAAGTTTCAGGGTTACAGTTATGGTTAGGGTTAGTTTTAGGGTTAGTGTTAGGGTTAGCATTAGGGTAGGGTTAGTGTAAATTTTAGGGTTACTCTATGGTTAGGGTTCGTTTTAGGGTTAGTGATAGGGTTAGGATTAGGGTTAGGGTTAGTACTCGGGTTAGGGTTAGGGTTAGAGTAAGGTTGAGTGTTAGAGTTAGTTTTAGGTTTAAGGTTAGAATTAGTGTTAGATTTTGGGACAGGGTTAGGATGAGGGTTATTGTTAGGATTAGTTTATTGTTAGTATTAGGCTTAGTGTTAGGGTTTGTGTTAAGGTAAAAGTTAGTATTAAGTTTATGGTTACAGTTCGGATTAGGGTTAGGTTTAGTGTTAGGGTAAGTGTTTTGATTATGGTTAGGGTTAGTGTTATTGTTAGGGGTAGGCTTCGGGTTAGATTTATGGTAAGGGATAGGTTTAGGTGGGATAGTGTTAGGGTTAGTGTTAGGGTTAAGGTTAGGGTTCGTGTTAGGTTTGAGTTAAGGTGAGTGTTAGGGTTAGGTTTAGGGTTAGGATTAATTTTAGTGTTTGAGTTAAAGTTAGGGTTAGGATTATGGATAGTGTTAGGGTTAGGGATAGATTTAGGGTTAGTTTTAGGCTGAGGTTCAGTGTTAATAATACTTTTAGGGTTAGTGTTAGTTTTAGGGATAGTGTTAGGTTTAGGATTAGGGATAAGGTTAGTTTTAGGATGAAGGTTAGTTTTAGGGTTAGTGTCAAGTTTACATTAAGTTTTAGGGTTAGGGTTAGTATTACTTTTAGGTTAGGGATAGTTTTAGTATTAGGGTTATGGTTAGGGTTATAGATAGGTTTAGGGTTATGTTTAAGTTTAGTGTTAGTGATAGGATTAGGGTTTGGTTAGAGTCTGTGTTTGGGTTAGGGTTAGGATTAGTGTTAGGGTTAGTGTTGGTGTCAGGGATAGGGTTATGTTTAGTCTTAGGGTTAATATTATGGTTAGGGTTAGGTTTAGGGTTAGGTTTATGGTTAGGTTTAGGGTGAGGGTTAGATTTAGGGTAAGTGTGAGTGTTAGTGCTATGGTTACAGATAGAGGTAGTGTTAGGGATAGGGATATTGTTATGGTTAGTGTTAACCTTTGTGTTAGGGTGAGAGTTAGGTTTAGGATTATGGTTACGATTAAGGTTAGGATTCAAGTTAGGGTTAAGTTTACGATTAGGGTTCGTGTTAAAGATATGATTAAGGTTTGGGTTAGGCTTCGTGTTAGGGATATATTTAGGGTTAGTGTTATGTTTAGTTTAGGGTTAGGGTTAGTTTTTGGGTTAGTGTTAGGTTTAGGGTTAGTAGGCTTAAAGTTAAGTTTAGGGTTAGGGTTAGTGTTAGGGTTAAGATTAGGTTTAGGTGTGTGTAAGGGTTAGGGTTAGTGATAGGGTTAGGGTCAGGTTTAGGTTTGATTATATGGTTAGAGTTAGGGTTAGGGTTAGGTTCAGTGCTCGGGTTAAATATAGGGTTAGTTTAAGGATTAGGGTTAGGTTTAAGTTTGGGCTTTAGGTTTAGTGTTAGGGTTTGGGTTAGGGTTATTGTCAGGGTTAATTTTAGATTTATGTTAGGATTAGTTTTAGGCTTAGTGTTAGGGTAAGTGTTACAGTTCACATTAGGGTTAGGGTTAGGGTTA
>NW_026003725.1:691116-703866 GCF_001458135.2 Marmota marmota marmota | reverse complement strand
GTTAGGGTTAATGTTAGGGTTAGTGTTTGGGTTAGAGTTAGGATTAGGATTAGAATTAAAGTCATCTTAAGGATTAGGTTTAGGGTTAGTTTTAGAATTAGGGATAGAATTAGGGTTAGTGTTAGGGTTAGCATTAGGGTTCGTGTTAGGGTTAGGATTAGGGTGAGTGTTAGGGTTAGGGATAGAGTTAGGTTTAGTGTTGGGATAATTTGGGTAAGGGTTAGGTTTAGGGTTATGGATAGTATTAGGGTTACGGATAGGTTTAGTGTTTTTAGGCTTATGTTTAGTGATATGTTTATGGTTGGGTTTAGGGTTAGTGTTCAGGTTAGGGTTAGGATTAGTGTTAGTGTTTGGGATTGGTTAAGTTTAGTGTTAGGCTAATTATTAGGGTTAGGGTTATGGTTACAGATAGAGTTAGTGTTATTTTTAGGTTTAGCACTAAAATAAGGCTAGGAATAGGTCTAGGTTTAGTGTTAGGCTTAGTCCTAGGATTAGGGCTATTTTATGGTTAGGTTTAGGGTTAGGTTTAGAGGAAAAGCTGCCTCTTTTATTTTCACCTCCATTTCCATTTACCCATAGGTGACAAAATGAAGTAAAAACTTAAAATAAAATATGTTCATGATAGTAAACCATTGAATTGGGAAGAACATACCTTCGGAGCATACTAATTCTAGATAAAAGATGACTCCTGCCCAGTATCAAAGAAATTTGAACAAAACTAACTCTCACCCTACCATTACCTCTAATCCTAGCCCTAGCCCTAACCCTAAACCTAATATTAACGCTAACCTGATTAGAGAACTATTGAGCCTAGAATTCCCGCCTTTGGTGAGCCTTGAGGGGCAACCTAAGTGATGAATTCTACGCAACATCAATCAAATCTGACCAAATAATTATGGGAGGTATTTCATTACATGCATATTTTCCTGTTTTCTTCTAAAGGGCTCTCAGATTAAGTTGTTTTTGCATGCTTAAGCATAGGCCTACTTTTACAAGGAACATACCAGAGTTCCTACAGATAACTAATGGAGTTTGTGAAGTTTCAAGAAGCTAGCACAAAGCTGTTTGATTTTCAACTCCTATAACTTTCTCGTATAGGTCAAAATTAAGTTAAATCTTAAAATACAAAATGTTGCTGACAGCGAACCAGTGAATGGAGAAGGCCTAAACCTGGGGAACAGAGTAAGCTAAAAGATAAATCCTTCCAAGTATAAAAGAATTTTGAATAAAACTAATTCTAACCCTAACACTAGCTCTAACCCTTGCTCTTCCCCTAACCTAACTTTTTTATGAAACCTTTGACCATAAAATTTCCAAACTTGGGCAGCCTATTGGATTAAGCTAAGGGATGAATGCTGCACAGTAATAAAGAAATCTGTCAAAAAATTGATGGAGTATATCAGTATATGCATATTTCTCTGTTATCTCATAAAGGACTCTTGGATAAAATTGATTTACATGCTTCAGCTTAGGCCTATTGTCACAAGAACAAACCAGAGATTGTTCACAGAGAATTGATGGAGTGTGAAGTTTTAAGCAGCTGGCACCAATGCTATTTGATTTCCAACTCCATTTCCACTTACCTGTATAGGACAAAATAAACTGAAACTTTAAAATACAAGCTGTTCCTTATAGTAAACCATTGAACCTAGGAGGCCCAAACATGTGGAGTATAGTAAGGTTAGGATAAAATGATTCCTAACCAGTATCAAAGAAATTTCAACAAAACTAACTCTAATCCTAATACCAGCTCTAACACTAGCCCTAACACTATCCTTAACACAAACACTAACCTGTTTGAAAAACTGTTGATCCTAGAAGTCCCAAATGTGAGGAGCCTAGGGGGCTAAGCTATCAGATTAATCTCATGCAGTACCAAATAAATATGACCAAATAATTGAGGTGGTATTTCAGTTCATGAACATTTCTCTGTTTACTGCTAAATGGCTCTTAAAATAAAGTTGTTTTTGCCATCTTCATCTTAGGGCTACTTTCACAAGGAACAAACCAGAGATTTCCCACAGGGAACTGATTCAGTGTTTGAAGTTTCAAGCAGCTAGCACCATCCCGGTTAGATTTCAACCTCCATTTTCATTTACCTATATAGGTCAATATGAAGTGGAACCTAAAAATACAGAGTGGCCCTATTAGCGAACCATTGAAATGAGAAGGCCCAACCCTGAGGAGCATATTAAGGCTAGGTAAAAGAGGACTCCTTCCAAGTATCAAAGAAATTTGTACAAAATATACTCTCACCCTAACACTACATTCAACACTAGCTCTAACCCCAATCCTAACACTAACCCTAACCTGATTAGAGAACCATTGATCCTAGATGTCCCCCAGTTGGAGATATTTGTGGGGCAAGATTAATAATGAATCCTACTCACTACCAAAAAAAATCTGATAAAATAATTATGGGAGGAATTTCAGTGCATGCATATTCCCTGCTTTCTCCTAAAGGACTCTCAGATAAAGCTGTTTTTGCATACTTCAGATTAGGCCTACATGCACAAGCGAAATACAAGGGTGTCCCCACAAAGAATTGAGGGTGTGTGTGCAATTTCAAGCAGCTAGCATAAACCCTGTTTGATTTTCCATTTATATTTACTTGTATAGGTGAAAATGAAGTAAAATGAAAATATTAACAATTCCAGACAACAAAACTTTGAACCAAAAGTGCTAAACCTGGGAAACAGAGTAAGGTAAGTTAAAGATGAATCCTGGATTGAATCAAAGAAATTTGAACAAAGTAACTCTAACCCAAACATTACATCTAAACTGAGCCCTACTCCTAACCCTAAACATTAACATAGCCCTATCCCTAACCCTAAATTTAACCCTAATTTAACTGTAACCATTGCCCAAACCTTAGCTATAACTGTGTCCATTGCCATAACTTTAACAATAACCCTAATACTAAAGGTATCCCTAACCCTAATATTTACCCTAGACCTGCTCTAACCCTAACCCTCATCCTAGCCCTAAATCTAGCTCCAACCATAACACTTACCCTAAACCTAACCCTAACACTAGGCCTAACCATAATCCTAACCCTAATCCAACACTAGCCCTAATCCTAACCATAAACATAGCCCTAACCCTAGCTGTAATCCTATCTTTTACCCTAAACTTAAGCCTAAACCAAATGCTAACTATAGGACTAAACCTAACTGTATACCTATACCTAAGGCTATTCAAAACCCTAAACCTAACCTGAACCCTAAACCTAACCATATCCATTACTCTAAACCTAGTGATAGTTTGAGCCTTTACCCTAAACCTTAACAAAAATCAATCCCTAATACTGACTCTGACTGTAATAATACACCTAGCTCAAAACCTAACCTTTACCATAAACCTAACCCTTACAGTAGACCTATTAATAACCAAACCCTACAACTACCCTTAAATTTAATGCTATACCTGACATTAGCCCTAGCCTTAATCCTAGCCCTAGCCCTAACCCAAACCCACATCCAAGCTGTAAACCTAGCCTTTATCCTAACTTTCACCCTAACCCTAACCAAAAACATAATCCTAACTATAACCCTAGCCCTAAACTTAACTCTAACTCTATCCATTACCCTAAACATAACCATTATGCTAATGCTAACCCTAAGACTAAACCTAAACCTATCACTATCCCAAAAAATATCAATTACCCTAAACCTAACCTGAACCCTAAACCTAACCCTATCTTTATTCTAACCCTATCCTTAAATCTAATTTGAGCCGTAACTCTAAACTAAAACCTAAACCAAGCCCTAACTCTGGCCTTGGTCCTAATGATTCCTCTAGCTCTAAACATGACTCTTACCCTATACCTAACCCTTATAATAGACCTAGCCATAAACCTTTCCCTAAAACTATCCCTAATTGTAACCCTAGAAAAGACATTAGACCTAGCCATAATTCTGGCTCTAACCCTAATACAAACCCTAGCCCTTATCCTATCCCTAAACATAGCCTTAAATACAATCCTAACCCAAACTCTAGGCCTAACCTAACACTAACCCTAACCCTAATCTTAGCCCTAATTTAGCCCTATCCCTAAACTAGTCCTAAGAATAACTCTAACTCTCACATTAGACCTTTCACTCTTTCTAACCCTATCCCTTACCATAACACTAACCCTAGCCCTAACCCTTGCCCTATCATTTGCCCTAGCACTAACCTTAGATAAAACATAACTCTAAATCAATTCCTACCCCAAAGACTAAGCCAAACCCTAACACTAGCCCAAACTATAACATTAATCCTAAAACTATCCCTAACCATACCCTATCCCTAAAACAAAACCTAGCTTTAGTTATATCCCTAAACCTTAACCTAATCCAAACCCTAACCTTAAACCTAGCCCCTATATGAGTTGTGACCTGAACCCTTAAACTAACCAAGAACCTGACACTGACTCTTACACTACTAGCTCTAAATATCACCCTAACCCTAAAACTAACACTAACACTAACTCTAGCCCTAAAACCCTAAAACTAGCCCTAAAATCACCCTAGTACTTACATTAGCCCTAACCCTAACCCTATCCCTAAATTAACCCAAAACCTAGCCCTAATCCTAGCTTTAACCCTAGCCCTACTTGTAAACATAACCTAGCCCTAAACCGATCTCTAACTCTATCCAGTACCATAACCACAACCATAACCCTAGTGCTAACCCTAGGCATGAATCCTAAACTTAATCCAATCTAGTGCCCTGAATCTAACCTGAACCTAAACCTAACCCTATAATTACCCTAACACTAACACTAAAACTAATTCAAGCCCTAACTTTAAACCTTAACCTATCCCAAAACCTAACCTTGAACTTGACCGTAATAAAATCTCTACCTCTAAACTTGAACATAACCTTACCCTATGCGTAGCCATAATCCTAACCCTAAAAGTATTTTTATCCATAATTCTGGACCTAAAATTACCCCTAGCCCTAATCCTGGTCCTAAATCTAAAACAAACCCTAGCCCTAATCCTAGCCCTAAACCTAGCTTTAATCATAATCCTAACTTAACCCTAACCCTAACCCAAAATGTAACCCTCAACCTACATCTATACCTAGCTATAATGCCATCTCTTACTCTAAACTTAAACCTAACCCTAACCCAAACTCTAGGCTTAAGCCAAACAATGAACCTAGCCCTAATCCTAGCACTAATTTAGACCTATCTCTAACAATAACACTAACCCTAGCCCTAAGACTCACTCTCTCACACTATACCTATCCCTAGTTCTAACCCTATCCCTTACCATAACACTATCCCTAGCCCTAACCCTTGCCCTATCCATAGTCCCATTCCTAACCCTAGATCTAACCCTAATTCCAAATCTAACCCTAACTTAAGCCTAAACTTAACACTTACACTATCCCTAAACCTAACCCTAGGACTAAACCAAAACCAAGCAATAGCCCTAACCCTAAACGTTAACTGAAAACAAACCTGAACACTAAACCTAGTCCTATCCCTAGCCCTAATTAGAATTCTAACACTATCTTTAAAACTAACACTGACCCTGACTCATATCCTAATATTCAAACTATCTCTAAACACTGCCCTCATCTTAAACCACAATGCTAAGAATAACCCTAACAATAATTCAAGTCCTATCCCTAAACCAAAAACGAACCCTGAACTGACTCTTATCCTAACACAAACCCTAGCTATAAATATCACCCTAAACTTATACCTAACCCTAAGACTAAATCAAACCATAATACTAAAACTAACCTAATGTTAACCCTAGTTCTTTCATTAGCCATGGCCCTAATCCTACCCCTAAGCCTAACACAAACACTAGCCCTGATCCTAGCCCTAAACCTGGATTTAACCCTAAATCTAACCCTAACCATAGACCTAAACCTAGCTCTAAAACAATCCCCTACCCTAAGCAAAACCCTAAACTTAAGGGTAACCCTAAACCTATTTCTTATCCTTAGGCTAACCAAAACCCTAACTCTATTAATAGCCCTAACTTTGCTCTCATTCTAGGTCTAAACCTATCCAAAATTCAAACCCTAATGCTGATCCTTATACTGACCCTTCACTAATTCTAAGTCTAACCCTAACCCTAACTCTAACCCAAAACCTATGGTAATCCTATCCCTAGACCTAACCCTGAAGCTAACTCCCAGCTTAGTTCTAACCATAGCTCAGAACTTAACCCTTATGCTAAACAACCCTAAACCTAACCCTAGTTCAAACCCTTACCCTAATCCTAACTCAAGACCTAATCCTAACCATAACCCTTGCCATAACTTTAATCCTAACTGTATCCATTACCCTAATCATTACCCTTATGCTAATGTAACCCTAGTTCTAACCCTAACCCTATCACTATCCCACAAATGGTCAATTACCCTAAACCTAACCTGAACCCTAAACCCAACCTCATCCTTACCCTAATGCTAACCTTTCAGACCGCCCTCCAACAGAGGTTGAGGAGAATCACTAGACCAGCTAGTGAGTGTCTCCGGGCTGAGCGAGAGGGTGAGTGTCGCGACCCGGCCCACCACCCTGCCTGGCAAAAATCACACCGAGTCGGGAGTTGAGTCAGCCGAGATGGCGCAGCAACTCAGTTTATTGTGGAGGGAGAGGACTTATATAGAGAGAGGAGAAGGGAGGTGGGGGCAAAGGCAGGGGCCAATCAGAGATCGGAGAGTCCCCCAGATTGGGGTAGCCTAGGCATCCCAGTTGCAGAAACAGAGCCCCATTACCCCAGTTACAGAAACAATACCCCATTAGGTATGTGTGTCCCGTTGCTGGGGAGTTATTCTTTATGTTTGCAGAAGCCATATCTTGGGGCCGTTCAGGCACGTATATGGAAGCCATTTCTCAAGCTCTAACTGTCAGGTACATGGAGAAGCACAAAACCAGAATCACAAGACTGGGGATTTCCCAACAGTGGTTTTTCTTCCTCTTTCCCCAGCGATTGCATTTCCGTGGTCAGCAGAGGTCCCAAAACTAACCCTAATGCTAATTCGAGCCCTAACCCTTAACTCAAACCAAATCCAAAGTTCAACACTGACCCTCATATTAATAATTCCCCTAGCTCTAAACCTGATTATTACCCTATACCTAACACTTACACTAGACTTAGCCATAAACCTAACCCTAAAATTATCCCTAACCATAACCCAAGACCTGAATTTAGCCCTAGCCTTAATCCTAGCCCTAAACCTAGCACAAAGCCTAGACCTTATCCTAGCCCTAAATATAGCCTTAATTATAACCCTAACCCTAACTCTAGGCATAAACCTAACACTAACCATAGCACTAATCTTAGTCCTAATTTAGCCCTATCCCTAACCTCCCTAACCCTATCCCAAAGACTAACTCTAACTCTCACCATAGCCCTAACTCTAGTTCTAACCCTATAATTTACTGGAAGCCTAATCCTATCCTGAACCTTATGCCTAACCCTACTCTATTCATATCCCTGACCATAACCCTAGATCTAACACTAACTCAAAATCTAACCCTTATACTAAGCCTAAGCCTAAACCTAACCCTAGCGCTAACCTTAAGGCTAATCCTAAAACTAGCTCTAACCCTAGCCCTAGCTCTAAACCAAAACCAAGCAATAGACCTAACCCTAATCCTTAACATAAACCAAGCCCTGATCCTAAACCTAGCCCTAATCCTAGCAATAATTCGAGTCTTAAGCCAAACCATAAAACTAACCCTCAACCTAACTCTGAACTTAACACTAAGCCTAGGTCTAAACATCACCCTAACCCAAAACCTAAACCTAACACTAGACCTAGTCCTAACCCATAACACTAAAGTTAGCCCTAATCATAACCCTAGAACTTACATTAGCTGTAACCCTATCCCTAGCCCTAACTTAACCCAAATCCTAGCCCTATTCCAAGCCCTAAACCTAGGGTTAGACTTACGGTTCAGGCTAGCATTAGGCTTCCATTAAAGTATAGGGTTAGAACTAGAGTTAGGGCTAAGGTGAGAGTAAGAGTTAGTCTTTGGACTATGGATAGGTTTAGGGTTAGGTATAGGGCTAAATTAGGGCTAAGGTTAGGGCTATGGTTAGTGTTAGGGTTAGGCCTAGGGTTTGGGTTAGGGTTATAATTAAGCCTATGTTTATGGCTAGGATAAGGACTAGGGTTTGTGCTATGTTTAGGACTAGGATAATGGTTAGGCCTAAAGTCAGGTAAACCCTAAACCTAAATCTAACCCTATCACTAATTGTTACCATAATGCTAGCTGTATCCCTAGCTCTAACCCTATCCATTATCCTAACCATAATCCTAACCCTAATGATAACCTAGGCCTAAACCTAACCCAATCCCTAATCTTCTCTAAACCTAACCCTAACTCCAGCCCTAACCCTAGGCCTAATACTAAAACTAAGACTAGGGCTAATCCTAGCCCTAATTTAATCCTATCCTAACACTAACCATACCCCTAAGACTAACTATAACTCTTGCCCCAGCCCTAGCCCTAGTTCTATCCTTAGCCCTATACTAACTATAGATCTAAACTTAACTCTAAACCTAACTCTAAATTTAACTGTAATCATAAGCCAAACCAAACCCTAACACTAGCCGTAACCATAATGATAATCCTAAAATTTGCCCTATCCCTGGCCCTAGCCATAAAACAAAACAAATAAATATTGTTAACCCAAACCCTTAACCTAAACTAAACCCAAACCTTACACCTAGCCCTAACCCTAACTCTAAATATTACTCTGACCCTGACGTTGATCCTAACAATAATCCTAACTCTACTCATCACCCTAACTTAAATTAACCCTAACACTAGACATAGCCTTAACCATAACCCTAAAACTAGCCTTAATTGTAGACCTAGTTCATACATTACTGGTTATGATAACCCTAGCCCTAACCCTAACACAAATCCTACCCCTAATTCTACTCATAACCATAGCTTAAACCATAATCTTAACCCTAACACTATCACTAACCCTAACCCCAATGCTTAACCCTAGCTCTAACACTATCCCTTACCATAAGCCAAACCCTAACCCAAATGCTAACCCTAGACCTAACCCTAATCCTTAGCCTAACTTAAACACTAACAGTATTACTAGTCCTAACCCTAGCCGTGATTCTAGTTCTAACCCTAACACTGAAGCTCATATGACACTAAAAGTAACCCTAGGTCAAAACCTGACCCTAAACTTAAACCAAAACCTAACACTAGACCTACCAGTTACCCTATAATTATACCTAAGCCTAACACTAGAAATAGACCCAAAGGTAATCCTAAATATAGCTATAACTCTAGCCCTAGACCTAAACAAAATCCTAGCACTAGCCCTAGCAATAAACCTTAACCTAAACCATACACTTACCCTATCCCTAGAGCTAACCCTAGTCCTAATTCTGGCTCTAACCTTAAAACCTAACCCTATCTTGAAAACTGACCTTGATCCTAAAAATAAACTAGCTTTAAACCTGACACTAACTCAAAACCTGGACCTAACACTAGACATAGCCGTAACCCTAAACCTAAAACTAGCCCTAAACATAACACTAGCTTTTACATTACCCATAGTCCTAACCCTAGCCCTAAACCTAACAGAAAACCTAGAGCTAATTCTAGGCCTAAACTTAGCTCTAAGCTTAAACATAAGCCTAGCCGTAACCTGAAACCTAACTCTAACCCTAACCCTCTCCTTAGAACTAACCCTAGCTCAAAGCCTAACTCTTACACTAAACATAACCTTAGACCTTTTCTAAATCCCAATCCTAATCCTAGCCCTAATCCTAAACTAACCCTAGCCCAAATTTTAGCTCCAACCATATTCATTACCCTAACCCTAACCCTCACCCTAACCCTTATTATAACCATATCCCTAACACTAAACCTAATTCTAACCATAATCTTGAACTCAGAAGTAAACCTGAACCTAACCCTCACACTAGTCCTACTCCTTAGCTCCAACACTAACACTTATCATAACCTAAAGATAAACTTAACCCTAAACTAACACTTACCCTAAACCTAACACTTACAGTAAACCAAACCCTATCCCTATCCCTAAACCTAATCCTAAACCTAGACTTATTCCAAACCATAACCTAGCCCTAACCCTAGCTCTAAAACTATCCATTACACTAAACATAACCCTAACCCTAATGCTAACCCTAACCTGATCCCTAAAACCTAACCCATCTGTTACCTTAAACCTTAACTAAAACCTAAAGTAAACACTTCTATTACCTTAACTCTAAACCTAACCCTAACGCTAATTTGAGCCCTAACCCTTAACCTTAACATAAACCAAACGCTAACCCTGACCCTGACTGTGACACAAATAATTCTAGCTCTAAAGCTAACCTTTAACATAAACCTAACCCTTTCACTCGACCTAGCCATAACCTAACCCTAACACTATCCTTAAACATAATCCTAGATCTGGTATTATGCCTAGCCCGAGTTATAGCCCTAACCCTATCAGAAAATGTACCCTTCATCCTAGTACTAATCCTAGCCTTAATCCAAAACTGAAACATAGCCCTAGGCCTAATCCTAATTCTAACACTCACCCTAGCCCTAAACTTATCTATAACTCCACCCATTCCTTTAAACTTAACCCTAACCCCAGTGCTAACCCTAACCGTAGGCCAACCCCTAGGCTTAACCCTAACAATAACCCTAGTTCTAATACTAGCCCTAATTTACCCATAACCCTAACCTTCACCCTAAGCCTACTCCTAAGAATAACTCTAATTCTCATGCTAGTCATATCCCTAGTTCTTACCATATTCTGTACCATAACCCTAACCCTAGCCCTAAAACTAGCACAAGCCCTAACACTTTATCAACCATGAGTCTAAATCTAACCCTAACCCTAAGTCTAAACTTCACTCTAACACTAGCGCTAACACTGAGACTAATCCAAAATCTAGTCTTAACCCAAACTCTAGCATTAAAAGAAAAAAAAATCACAGCTATAGCCCTAACCATAGCCCTTAACCTAAAGCAAAACCAAACTCTACATTTAGCACCATCTTTAGCCCTAATTTGAGTCTTAAACCTAACACTAAAACTAACCCTGACCCTGACACTGACCCTAAATATAACCCTTGCTCTAAACATCACCCTAACCCTAACCCTAAAACTGGCACTAATTGTAATACTAGTTCATCCATTAGGCATAGCCCTAACCCTAGCCTTAACCAAACCCAAAACCTAGCCATTATTTGAGAATTAACCCTAAGTCTAAACCTAACCCTAACCCAAAACCTATCCCTAAACCTTACCCAAACCCTAGCCAGAATCCTAACCATATCACTAGCCTTATCAGTAGCTCTAAACCTATCCATTTCCCTAACCATAACCATAACCCTAATTAAAACCATAGGCTAACGCTAACCTTATCATTAACCCTAACCTTATTCATTAACCTAAACCTAACATAAATCCTAAACCTAACCCTATCATTACCCTAACCCTAAACATAATTCAAATTTGAGCCCTAATCCTAAACTTAACCTAAGCCAAACCCTAACTCTGACCCTTCCCGTAATAATGTACCTAGCTTTAACCCTGACCCTACCCCTAAACGTAACCCTTATACTAGATCTAGGCATAAACCTAACCCTAAAACTATTCCTAACGTAACCATAGACCTGACACTTGCCCTAGCTGTAATCCTAGCCCTAACCTCAACACAAACCATAGCCCTAACCCTAACCCTAACCCTAACCCTACCCTACCCTAATCCTATCCATAACACTAGCTCTAAACTTAGCTCTAACCCTATCAATTACCCTAAACATAGCCCTAATTCTAATGCTAACCCTAGGCCTAAATCTAAACCTATGCCTAACTGTAAACCTATCCATTCTGCTAAACCTAACCTGAACCCTAAACCTAACAATATCAGTACCCTAACCAAAACTCTAATGCTAAATTGAGTCCTAACTCTAAACCCTAACCTAAATAAAACCCTAAACATGACCCTGAACCTAATAATACCTCTAGCTCTAAATTTGACACTTACCGTAAATCTAATCCTTACACTAAACATACACATAAACCTAACCCTAAAACTATCCCTAAACATAACCCTAGACCTGACGTTCACCCTAACACTAATCTTAGCCCTAAACCTAAAACAAACCCTAGCCCTAATCCTAGCCCTTAACCTAGCCTTAATCATAAATCTAACAAAACCGTAGCCTTAACCATAATTCTAACATTCCTCCTAGCCCTAAACCTAACTCTAACCCCATTATATACACTAAACCTAACCCTAAGACCAAAACAAACCATAGGCCTAAACATAAACATAAACCTAGTCCTATTCCTAGACCTAAATAAGCCCTATACCTAAACAAACACTAAGCCTAGCCCTAAGACTTAATCTCACTCTCTCCCTAGCCCTATCCCTAGTTCTAACAATATTTTTATCATAACCCTAAACCTAGCTATAAACCTAGAACTAACACTAGCCATATCCTTAGCCCTAGACCTAAACCTAGATCTAATCCTAACTCTAAATCTAACTCTAAACCTAAGACTAGTGTTAGGGTTAGGTTTAGGAATAGGCTTATTTCTAGTGCTAGTCTTAGGTTTAGTGTTAGATTTAGAGTTAGAATTACTACACTAGTCCTAAACCTAATGCTAATCTTAAAACTAGCCTGAACCATAGCCCTAGCCCTAAAACAAAACCGAGATAGCCCTAACTTTAAAGCTTAACCTAAACCAAAACATAACTCTAGACCTAGCTCTAAACTTAGCCTTAATTT
>NW_026003725.1:681501-689703 GCF_001458135.2 Marmota marmota marmota | reverse complement strand
TAGACCTAACGCTAACGATAATTGTGGCTTTAACCCTAAAGCTAACTCTAACCTGAACACTGACCCTGAGCCTATCACTAACTCTAGCTCTAAAAATCACGATAACACTAACCCTAACCCTAACAATTGACCTAGCCAACACAAAACCAAAAACTGGCCCTAATCATAACCCTAGTTCATACATTGGTTGTAGCCCTAACACTAGCCCTAACCTAACCCAAAACCTGGCCCTAATCTGAGCGATAACCCTAGCTTTAACCCTAACACTAACCCTAGCCATAAGCCAGTCCCTAATCCTTCCCTAACCCTAGCTCTTTTCCTATTTATTAACTTAAGCCAAACCCTAAACCTAATGCTAACCCTGGTCCTTACCCTAATCCATAGCCTAACCCAAATACTAACTCTATTACTAGTCCTAACCCTAGCCCTCAGTCTAGCTCTAACCATAACACAAACCCTAATCCTAACCCTGAAACTTATACTGATCCTAACACTAACCATATATCTAAACCTGACCCTAACCTGAACCCAAAACCTAACATTAGCCCTACTGGTAATACTATACCTAAACTTAAATCTAACACTAGTCCTAGACCTAAACCTAATCCTAAATCTAGCCATAACTTAAGCCCCAGACCTGAACAACAACCTTTCCCTAGCCCTAACAACCACCCTTAATATAACCCAAACACTAAACCTACTTTTAGACCTAACCCTAGCCCTAATTCTGGCACGAAACCAAACACTCACTCTAACTGAACACTGACTTTGACCATAACATAAATCTAGCTCCAAAGCTCACTCTAACTCAAAACCTAATCCTAACACTATACCTAGCCATAACCCTATATCTAAATATATCCCTAATCATAACCCTAGCTCTTAACTACCAATGGCCCTAACCCGAGGCCTAAAATAACACAAAACCTAGCCCTAATCCTAGGTCTAAACATAGCCCTAAATGTAACCCTAAACTAACCATAGCCCTATCCCTAACCCTAACCTTCCCCTTAGACCTAACACTACCTCAAAGCCTAAACTTTACCTTAAACATAAACCTAGCCCTATCCAAAACTTTAACCTAACCCTAACCCTAATCCTACCCTCTAACAGCCCTAACCATAGCTCTATTTCTATACACTACCCTAACCCTAGCTCTAATCCTAACCATAACACTAACCCTAATTCTAGCTCTAATCCTATTCATTACCCTAAACATAATCCTAACACTAATCCTAATCTTAGGCTTAACCCTAACACTGTCACAATCTCTAAACCTATCCATTACCCTGAAACTAACCTGTACTCTAATCCTAAGCCTATTCATTACCCTAACCCTAACTCTATCCCTAATGATAATTAAAGCCCTAAACCTAAACCTTAAACTAAACTGAACCATAAGCCATACTCTGACATTAATAATACAACTAGCTCTAAACTTGACCCTTACCCTGAATCTAACTTTTACACTAGACCTAACCATAAACATAACCCTAAATCTATTCCTAACTGTAACCCTAGACTTAATCCTAGACACTTACCCTAACACAAATCCTAGCTCTAAACCTTATCCTAAATGAAAAACTAACCCTAACACTAGACAAACCCTAAATCTACCCATAATCATAACCCTAACTCTTACCTTACCCATACACCGAACACTAGCCCTAAACCTCATATAAAACCTCGCCCTAATCCTAGCCCTAAACCTAGACCTAAGCATAACCCTAACCCTATCCCTAGCACTAACCTTAACCCTAACACTGGCCCTGGCCCTAAACCTACTCAAACTCTAATCCTTACCCTAAATATAACAATAGCTCTAACACTACACCTAACCCTAAACCTACCCATAATCCTAAATGTAACCATCGCACAAATCCTAGTACAACCTTTATCCATTACCTTAAACATAACCCTAACCCTAAGGCTAACTCAAGCCATAACCCTAACCCTAACCGTAGCCCTAACTCTAACTCAAACCCTCACTCTAGCCTTAACCCTAGCTAAAACCCTAACACTTCTGCTAAACCTAACACTAACACTAACCCGAGGCCTATCTCTAAACTTAGCCAAAATCCTAATGTTAACAGAAGCCCTAACACTAGCACTAATCCTATCCTTTAGCCGAAATATAAACCTAACCCAAATGCTAACCCTAGGCCTAATCCTAATCCTATCACAAACACTAACCCATTCTATTACTCTAAACATAACCTGAACCCTAAAGCTAACACTATCCATTACTTTAACCCTAACCCTAATGTTACTTTGAGCCCTAACCCTAAACCTTTTCCTAAACCAAACCCTAAACCGGATTCCAAACCTAATAATACACTTAGCTCTAAACCTGACCTTTACCCTAAACCTAACTTTTCACTAGACCTAGACAAAAACCTAAAGTTAACATTATTTCTAAGCATAACCCTATACCTGACATTAGCCCTAGCTAATCATAGCTCTAAACCAAACACAAACCCTATTTCTCATCCTAGCCCTAAACCTAGCCTTAATCCTAACCCAAACACTTATCCTATTCCTATAACTAATTTTAATGCTTACCCTAGCTCTGAACCTAGCCATAATCTCATCCCTTCCCCTAAAACTAACCATAACCCTAACACTAACACTAACCATAATTCTAGCCCTGACCACAGGCCTAACTCTAACACTAAAGAGAGTGCTAATCTAGCCCTAATCCTAAGCAAATCCCTAAATCTAGCCCTAAAAATAACTCTCATCCTAGCCCTATTTCTATTTCTAAACCTGTCCATTATTGTAACCATAACACTAGCCCTAACATTATCCCTAACCCTAGATCTAACCATAACTCTAAATTATGCATATAAACTCAAAATCTAACGCAAACCTTAAGCCTAAACCTCACCCTATCACTAGCTGAACACTATCGCTAATCATAAAACTAACAGTAACCCTAGCACTAGCCCTAAAACAAAACTGAGCCATTACCCTAGCGCAAGTTTGAGTCCTAGGAATAAAACTAACCCTTACCCTGACTCATATCCAAACACTAATTCTAGCTCTATATATCACCCGAACCATAAAGCAAATGCTAACACCATTCCTAGCCCAAACCCTAACCCTAAAACTAACCCTAATAATAACCCTAGTTCATACATTAGCCATAGTCCTAACCCTATCCCTAACCCCAAAACAAAAAAAGCCCTAATCTGAGCCCTAAAACTAGATTTAACCCTAACCCTATACCTAGCCATAAACCTAACCCTAACACTAGCTCTAAGCCTAGATCTAACCCTATCCTTTATTCTAAGCCAAACCCTATCCATAATGCTAACCATAACCCTAGTCATAATCCTTAGCCTAACTCAAACACTAACCCTATTACTAGTCCAAAACCTAGCCCTCATTCTAGTTCTAAACCTAACCTAAACCTAACTCCATCCTTCACCCTTATTCTGACAATAACACTAGTTATAGGTCTAAACCTGACCCTAACCCTAAACTGAACCCTGAAACTAGCTTACCAGTGATCTTTTACGTAAACCTAACCCTAACACTACATCTAGACCTTAACCGAATCCTAAATCTAGCAATAACTCTAGCCCTAGACCTAAACAATAACTTAGTCCTAGCCCTAACAATAATCCCTTACCGAAACCAAACAATAACACAACCCCCAGAACTAACCCTACTCCTGATTATGGCTTTCATCCTAACTCTAATCTGAACACTGAACCTGACGCTAACACTAAACCTACCTCTAGATATGACACTAAATCAAAATATAAACCTAAAAATCTAAATCAAAATCTAAACACTAGCCATATCCTTAGCCCTAGACCTAACCCTAGATCTAATCCTAACTCTAAATCTAACACTAAACCTAAGACTAGTGTCAGGGTTATGTTTAGGAATAGGTTTATTTCTAGTGCTAGTCTTAGGTTTAGAGTTCAATTTAGAGTTAGGATTACTACACTAGTCCTAATCCTAATGCTAATCTTAAAACTAGCCCTAACCATAGCCTTAGCCCTAAACAAAACCAAGCCATAGCACTAACTTTAAAGCTTAAATTAAACCAAAACCTAACTCTACACCTAGCCCTAACCATAGCCCTAATTTGAGTCCAAACCTAACCCTAAAATCACCCTGACCTTAATTTTGTCCCTAATACTAACCATAGCTCTAAACATCACACTAATGTTAAAGCTAACCCCAACACTAGACCTAGTCTTAACCCCAATCTTATAACTACCCCAAATCATAACTCTACTGCAAACATTGGCTCTAACTCTAAACCTAGCCCTAACTTTAGCCAAAATTTAGCCCTAATCTGAAACATAACCCTAGCTTTAACACTAAACCTAATCCTAACACTAGCCCTAAACCTACCCTAAAAGTAGCCCTAACCCTATCCCTTACACTAAGCCAAACCTAACCCTAATGCTAACCCTAGTCCTAACCCTAATCCTATTACTAGTCCTAAACATAGCCCTCATTCTAGTTCTAACCATAACTCAAACCTGACACTTATTCTGACCCTAATGATAACCATAGGTCTAAAACTCACCCTTACTGTATACTGAACCCTAACACTAGCACTAGAAATAAACCTATTCCTAAACCTAACCCTAACACTAGCCCTAGAGCTAAACCTAATCCTAAATGTAGCGATATCTCTAGCCCAAGACATAAACATTAACCTAGCCTTAGCCCTAATAATAAACCTTAACCTAACCCAAACACTAACCCTACTCTTAGACCTAACCCTAGTGATAATTCTGGCTTTAACCCTAAAGATAACTCTAACCTGAACACTGACCCTGAACCTAACACTAACTCTAGCTCTAAACATCAAGCTAACACTAAACCTAAACCTAACACTTGACCTAGCCAACACTAACCCAAACACTGGCCCTAATCATAACCCTAGTTCGTACATTAGCAGAAGCCCTAACACTAGCCCTAACCTAACCCAAAACCTGGCCCTAATGCTAACCCAAGCCATAACCCTAATCCTAACCCTAACCATAGCCCTGACTCTAACTCTTACCCTCACCCTAACCCTAACCCTAGCTCAAAACATAGCACTTCTGCTAAACCTAACACTAACACTAACCCTTGGCCTATCTCTAAACTTAGCCAAAATCCTAACGTTAACACAAGCCCTAACACTAGCACTAACGCTATCCTTTACCCTAAACATAAACCTAACTCAAATGCTAATCCTAGGATAAACCCTAATCCTATCACTAACACTAACCCTATCCATTACACTATACCTAACCTGAACCCTAAACCTAACATTATCCATTATTTTAACCCTAACCATGATGCTAATTTGAGCCCTAACACTAAACCTTATCCTCAAGCAATCCCTAAACTGGAGTCCTAACATAATAATACACCTAGCCCTAAACCTGACCTTTACCCTAGATCTAACTTTCCACTAGACTTAGACATAAACCTAAAGTTAAAACTACTCCTAACCATAACCCTAGACCTGACATTAGCCATAGCTCTAATCCTATCTCCAAACCTAACAAAAACCCTAGACCTCATCCTAGCCCTAAGCCTAGCCTTAATCCTGACCCGAACACTTACCCTATTCCTATACCTAATTTTATCCCTCACCCTAGCCCTTAACATAGCCATAATTTCATCCCTTCCCCTAAAACTAACCATAACCCTAACACTAAAAATAACCATAATTCTAGCCCTAACCACAGGCCTAACTCTAACATTAAACCCAGCGCTAATCTAGCCCTAATTTAGCCCTAATCCTTAGCAAATCCCTAACTCTAGCCCTAAGAATAACTCACAAACTAGCTCTATTTCTATTTCTAAACCTGCCCATTACCGTAACCATAATACTAGTCCTAACCTTAACCCTAACCCTAGATCTAACCATAATTCTAAATTAGGGTTATAAACTCTAAATCTAACCCTAACCTTAAGCCTAAACCTCACCCTACCACTAGCTGAACACTATCGCTAATCATAAAACTAAACCTAACCTTATCCCTAGCCCTAAAAGAAAACCGAACAATACCATAATCCTAAACCTAACCTAAACAAAAACCTAACCCTACAACTAGCCATTAGCCTAGCTCAAATTTGAGTCCTAGGACTAAAACTAACCCTTACACTGACTCATATCAAAACACTAACCCTAGCTCTATATATCATCCTAACCATAAAGCAAATGCTAACACCATTCCTAGCCCAAACCCTAACTCTAAAACTAACCCTAATAATAACCCTAGTTCTTATATTAGCCATAGTCCTAACACTAGCCCTAACACCAAAACAAAAATGGCCCTGATCTGAGCCCTAAATGTAGATTTAACCCTAACCCTAGCCCTAAACCTAACCCTAACATTAGATCTAAGCATAGATCTAACACTATCCCTTATCCTAAGCCAAACTCTATCCATAATGCTGACCCTAGTCCTAATCGTAATCCATAGCCCAAATCAAACACCAACCCTATTACTAGTCCAAACCTATTCCTCAATCTAGCTCTAAAACTAACCCAAAACCGAACTCTAACCTTCACCCTATCCTGACCATAAAAGTAATTATAGGTCTAAACCTTACCCTAACCCTAAACTGAACCCTGAAACTAGCTCTACCAGTGAACTTTTATGTAAACCTAACCCTAACACTACCACTAGACCTAAACCTAATCCTAAATCTAGCAATAACTCTAGCACTAAACCTAAACAACAACTTAGTCCTAACCCTAATATTAACCCTTAACCTAAACCAAACAATAAAACTACCCCCAGAACAGATCCTACAACTGAGTCTGGCTTTAAACCTAACTCTAATTTGAACACTGACCCTGACACTAACACTAAATCTAGCCTTAAAACTGACTCTAAACCACAATCTAAACCTAACACTAGAACTAGCCATAATCCTAACCCTAAAACTAGCCCTAATTAGAACCCTAGATCTTACATTACCCATAACACTAACCTAGACCTAAACCTAACACAAAACCTAGCCCTAAACCAAGGACTAAACCTACCATAACCCTAACCCTAACTCCAAACCTAGCCCTAACACTAAGCCTAACCCTCACCTTAGACTTAACCATAGCTCAAAGCCAAAATGTTGGCCTAAACATAACCCTGGCCTTATCCCTAACAATAACCCTAACCCTAACCCTAACCCTAACCCTAACCCTAACCCTAAGCCTATACATTACTCTTATGATAACCCTATTCCTAATTCTAACTCTAGGCCTAACCTAACCCTAAATCTCTACATTACCCTAACCTACCCTGAAACCTAAACCTAACCCAATCAATTACCATACTCCTAACTCTAACCCTAATGCTCATTTGAGCCGTATCCCTAAACCTTAACCTAATACAAACCACAATCCTCATGCTGAACCAAAAAAAAAATACCCCTAGCTCTAAAACTGACCCTTACCTAAACGTAACACTTACACTACACTAAGATATACACCTAATCCTAATTCTACTCCTACCTGTAACAATAGACCTGACATTATCCCTAGCCCTAATTCTAGACCTAACCCTACAACAAACCCTAGCCCTCATCCTAGCCCTAAACCTAGACTTAATCATAATCCAAACCCTAACCCTAGACCTAATCCTAATTCTAACCCTCACTCTACCTTTAAACCTAGCTATAACACATCGCTTACCCTAAACTTAACCCTAAACCTACCCTAATGCTAAGCCTAACCTGAACACTAACCCTAGTTCTAATCCTTGCCCTGATTTAGCTCTATCCCTAAAACTAACCATAAACCTAGCCCTAAGACTAACTCTAACCCTCACCCTAGCCTTATCCCTAGTTCTATCCCTATCATTTACCATAACCCTAAACCTAGCTCTAACCCTAGCCTTAACATTAGACCTAGCCCTAACCCTAGATCTAACCCTAACTCCAAGTCTTAATCTAACCCTTATCCTAAGGCTAACACAAACACTATCCCTAATCCTAATGTTTATCATATAACCTAGGACAAAAACAAAACTGAGCAATAGGGGCGGAGGATGTGGCTCAAGTGGTACCACATTCACATGGCATGCACGGGGTGCTGGGTTTGATCCTCAGCAACAATAAATATATAATTAAAAAAAAGAGATGTAATTTCCACTAAAAATTAAAAAATAAAAAAATATTAAAAAATTCTTTCTCTCTTTCTCTCTCCAAAAAAAAAAAAAAAAAAAAAAAAAA
>NW_026003725.1:655610-681065 GCF_001458135.2 Marmota marmota marmota | reverse complement strand
CTCATCTCTCTCTCTCTCTCTCTCTCTCTCTCTCTCTCTCAACTCTCTCCTAAAAAAAAAAAAAAAAACAACAACTGAGCAATAGTCCTAATCTTGAACCTTAACTTAAACCAAACACTAACACTACACATAGACCTAACCCTAGCCCTAATTTGAGTCATAACCATAACTTTAAGTAACCCTGACCCCGAATCATATCCTAACACTCACCCTAGGACTAAACACCACCCTAAATTTAAACCGAACCCTAACAGTAACCCTAGCATTAATTTGAGTCATAACCCTAACCTTAAAACTAACCCTGATGCTGACTCATATCCTAACAGTCACCCTAGTTCTAAAGACCGCCCTCACCTTAAACTGAACCCTAAAAGTAATCCTAGCTCTTATTTGAATCCTAAACATAATGCTAAAACTAACACTTTCTCTGAATTATATCCTAATACTAACCTAGCTATAAATATCACCCTAACATTACACCTAACCCTAACACTAAATCTACCCCTACCCCTAACCCTAATTGTAACCTAGTTCTTACATTATCCATTGCCATAACATTAGCCCCAACCCTAACACAAAAATTAGACCTAATCTGAGCCCTAAACCAGGATTTAAACCTAATCCTAACCATAACTCTAGCCCTAACCCTAGCTCTAAGCCTATCCCTTACCCAAAGCGAAACCTTAACCCTAATGGAAACCATAGACCTATCCATAATCCTTAAGCTACCAAAGCCCTAACCCTATTAATAGTCATAACCCTACCCTCAATCTAGCTCTAACCCTATTCCAAACACTAATGTTAGCCCTGACCATTACTTTGACCCTAACACTAACCCTAGGTCTAAACCTGGCCCTAACCCTGGACCAAACCATAACACTAGACCTAGACCTAAACCAAATCCTAAATCTAACCTTATCTCTAGCCGTATACCTAAACAAAAACCTATCCCTACCCCTTAAATTAACCCTTAAACTAACACAAACACCAACCCTACCGCTAGACCTAAACCTAGTTCTAATTCTGGCTGTAACCCTAACTCTATCTCGAAGCCAAACACTGACCCTGCCTTTAAGAGTAAACCTACCTCTAAACCTGACCCTAACGAAATATCTAAACCTAACACTAGACCTAGGCAAAATTCTAACCCTCAAACTAGCCCTAATCATAACCCTAGCTCTTACATTCCCCCAGCCCTAACCCTAGGCCTAAACCTAACACAAAAACTAGAGCTAATCCTAGGCCTAAGCATAACCCTAACCCTAACCCCAACCTAACACTTGATTAGTCCTAACTCTAGCTCAAAGACTGATTCTTTTCCTAAACATAATCCTACACCTATCCCTAAATATACCCCTAACACTATCCCTAATCCTAAACTTAACCCTAGTCTTAAACCTAGCTCTAAACCTACTCATTAGCCTATAACTAACCCTAAAACTAATGATAACCCTAGGCTTAACCCTAACCACAAAACTAGCCCTAACCCGAGTCCTAAACCTAGATTTAACACTAACCCTAACTCTAGCACTAACCCTAGCTCTAAGGCTATCCCTTACTCTATGAATAACCCTAACCCTAATGGTAGCCCTAGACTTATGCCTAATCCTTTGGCTAACCAAAATCCTAACCTTATTAATAGTCCTGACCTTAGCCTGCATTCCAGCTCTAATCTTATCCCAAACCCGAACACTAACCCTTACCCTTATCCTGACCCTAACACAAACCCTAGTTCTAAACCTTACCCTAACACTAGACTCAAACCAAACAATAACCCTGGACCTAAACCTAATCCTAAATATAGCCTTGTCTCTATCCCTAGACCTAAACAAAAGCCTAGTCCTAGGCATTACAATAACCCTTATCTTAACACAAACAATAACCCTACCCCTAGACCTAAACCTACTACTAATTCTGAATGTAACCCGAATTTGAAGTCTAACCCAAACACTGACTCTGCATTTAACAGTAAACCTTATTGTAAACCTGACCCTAACTGAAAATCTAAACCTACCACTAAATCTTGGCATAACCCTAACCCTAAAAGTAACCCTATTCATAATCCTAGCTCTTACATTACCCTCAGCTTTAACCCTAGGCCTAAACCTAACACAAAATCTAGAGATAATCCTAGGCCTTAACCTAGCCCTTATATAACCCTAACCCTAACCCTAGCCCTAACTCAAACCTAACCCTGGCCTTAGACCTACACTAGCTCAAAACCTAACCCTAACTATAAACATAAACCTAGAGCTATCCCTAAATCTAACCCTAAACCTAGTCCTTATCCTAACCTTAACACAAGCCCTAACCATAGCTCTAAACTTACCCATTAACCTAACCATAACCCCAACCCTAACTGTAACCCTAGCCTTAACCCTAACAATAATCTTAACCCTAAACAGAAAACTAACCCTAGACCTCACACTAACCTCTTACTCACTATAGCCCTAACCATAAATCAAACCCTAAACCTTACTGTAAACCTAAACATAAGCGTAAACCTAACCCTAACCCTAAACTTAAATCTAGCCTTGTCCCTAACCCTAAACCTACATCTAATCATATTTATTACCCAAACCCTAAACCTAAACTTAATTATAACCATTCACCTAACCCTAATTCTATAACTACTGTAATCCTATCCCTAAACATAACCCTGAACATAACCCTTGCTCTAAACCTAATCATAGATCAGAACTTAACACTTACACTAAACATAACACTAACCCTAAACCTTGTTCTAACCCATACCTTAACACTAACTCAAGACCTAATCCTAACCATAAGTCTAGCTATAACCTTAACTCTAACTGTATCCATTACCCTAATAATAACCCTTATCCTAATGCTAATGCTAGGCCTAACCCTATCTCAAGACCTAATCCCAATCATAACCCTAGCCCTAACCTTAACTCTAACCCTAAATATAACCCTTTCCCTAATGCTAAACCTAGGCCTAAACCTAAACCTATCACTAACCCCAACCCTATGTCAATCAACCTAAACCTAATCTGTACCCTAAATCTAACCCTATCATTACACTAACCATAACCCTAACACTAATTTGAGCCCTAACTCTGAACTCAAACCTAAAAGAAACCCTAAACATGACCCTTACCCTAATAATTGCCCTAGCCCAAATCTAACCCTTACCCTAAACCTAATCCTTACATTAGACCTAGCGAAAACTTAACCCTAAAATTATCCATAACCATAACCCTAGACCTGACATTAGCCCAGGATATAATCCTAGCCCTAACCCGAACACAAACTCTAGACCACAATAGCACTAAACATAGCTTTAATCATAACCCTAAACTTAAACCTAGGCCTAACTTAAAACCAATTCTATCCCTAGTCTTAGACCTAACTTAGCCCTATCCCTAACATTAACCCTAACCCTAGCCCTAAAACTAAGTCTAACTTGAACTAGCCCTAAAACTAGTTCTAAACTTATCCCTTACTGGAACTCTAAACCTAGCCCTAACCCTAGGCCTAACCCTAGCCATTTCCTTAGCCTTAGCCCTAACTCTATATCTAACCTTAACTCTAAATCTAACCCTAATGCAAAGCCTAAGCCTGAACCTAACAATAACCCTATCCCTTACCCTAATTCTACTCCTAAATCTAGCCCTAACTCTAGCCATAGCCTAATACAAAACTGAGCCATAGCCCTAACCCTAAACCTTAACCTAAACCAAACCCTAACCCTACACCTTTCTCTAACCCTAGCCCTAAATCTAGTTTTAAGCACAATGCTAAAACTAATCCTAACCAATGATTCTGACGCTAACACTAACCCTTAACCCTAGTTTTAAACATCTCCCTAAATTAACCCTAAATAACACTAGACCTAGCCTTAACTTAACCCAAAACCTAGCCTAATCTGAGCCCTAAAATGAGCTTTAACACTAAACCTAAACATAACCCTAAACCTAGCACTCATAATAACCATAAGCTTAGCTCTAACCCTAGCTCTAACCCTATCTTTTACCCTAACTATAATCCTAACCCTAATGGAACCCTAGGCCTAAACCTTACTATATCCCTAATCCTAACCCTATCCATTATCCTAAACATAACTTGAAACCTAAACCTAACTATATCATTACCCTAATACTAAACCTATGCTAATTTAGGCCTACATTTATACCTTAACCTATCCCAAACACTAATCACGACACTAACCCAAACAATACCCGTAGCTCTAAACCTGACCCTAACCCTAAATCTAAAACTTACACTACATCTAACCTAACCCTAAACTATCTTTAACTGTGAAGCTGGACCTGAAATTATCCCTAGCCCTAATCCTAGCCCTAAACCTAGCCTTAATTCTGACCCGTGCCATAACCCGAGGTTTAACCCTAATTCTAAACCTTGTCCTTGCCCTAAACTTAGCTATACCCTATCCCTTACCCTAAACCTAACCATAACCCTAAACCAAACTAAAATCTTAAACCTAATGGTAACCCTTGCCCTAACCCTAGGCCTAACCATAAGACTAAGCCTAGAAATAACCCTAATTTAGTTCTATCCTAACCCTAAACCTAGCCTTAAGACTAAGTCTAACTCTTGCCATAGCCCTATCCCTAGTTCTATTGTTAGTCCTAGCCCAACCCTTGATCTAAACCTAACTCTAAATTTAAACCTAACTCTTAACCATAATCATAATCCTAAACCAAACCCTAACACTAGCCCTAACAATAATGCTAATTCTAAAATATGCCTTATCCCTAGCCCTAGCCTTAAAACAAAACCAAGCCATATCCCTAACCCTAACCCTTAACCTAAACCAAACTGTAAACCTACACCTAGCCCTAAACTGAACTCTAAAAATAACCCTGAACCTGACATTGATCCTAACACTAATTCTACCTCTAAACATCACCCTAACCTTAAATTAACCCAAACACCAGAACTAGCCTTAACCCTAACCCTAAATCTAGCCCTAATTATAACCCTAGTTCGTACATTAGTCATTATCATAACCCTAGCCCTAACACTAACAAAAATTCTACCCCTAAATATAGTCCTAAACCTAGCTTAAACCCTAATCTATCTTAACCCTAACACTAGCTCTAACACTAATCCTAACCCTAGCTATAACCCTAACTCTTACCCTAAGCCAAACCGTAAACTATATGGTAACCCAAGTCCTAACCCTAATTCTTAGCCTAACTTAAAACCATCAGTATTACTAGTCTTAACCCTAGCCCTCATTCTAGTTTTAACCCTGACCCTGACCCTTATTCTGATCCTAATAGTAACCTTAGGTCTAAACCTGAATCTAACCCTAAACCAAATCCTAACACTAGTCCTACCGGTAAGCCTATACCTATACCTAACACTAACATAGATCTAGACCCAAAACTAATCCTAAGTATAGCTATTATTCTAGACCTAGAACTAAAAAAAAATCCTAGCTATAGCCCTAACAATTACCCTGAACCTAAACTAAACACTTACCCTAACAGTAGACCTAACACTAGTCCTAATTCTTGTTCTAACACTAACCCTATTCCTATCTGGAACACTGACCTTGACCCTAACATTAACCTATCTCTAAACCTGACCCTAACACAAAACCTAGTCCTAATATTAGACCTAGCCCTAATCCTAACCCAAATACTAGCCCTAAATATAACCCTAGCCCTAACCCTATTTTAACCCTAATTTTAACCCTAAGAGTAGCCTTAACCCTAACCCTAGTCCTAATTCTACCCCTAAACCTAACACAAAACCTAGCCATAATCCTAGGCCCAAACTTAGACCTAAGTATAACCCTAATCTTAACCCTAGCCCTAACACTAACACTAACACTAACTCTTGCCTTAGACCTAACCCTACCTGAAAGCCAAACTCTTACCCTAAACATTACACTAGCCTTGTCCTAAACCATAACCATAACCATAGCTCTTATCCTAACCTTATTCCTAGCTCAAACTTTAGTTCTAACCCTGTCAATTACTCTAACCCTAACCCTAAACCTAATTGTAAACCTATTCCTAACACTAAACTTAACCCTAACCCAAAACATAAATGTATCCCAAGACCTAAACATAAACCTAAACCTCACCATATCCCTAACCCTAGCTGGAACATTAAGCCTTACACTAAACCTAATCCTTAGACTAGCACGAATCCATATCCTAATCCTAACTCTAACCAAAAATCTAACATTATCCATTACAGTAAACCTAACCCTAATTGTAATGAAATCTCTAGCCATAACCAGAACCCTAAAAAAAAAACACTAAACATAAACTTATCCCTAGACCTAAACATAAACTTAAACCTCACCCTAGACATTACCCTAGCTCAAACACTAATGCTTACCCTAATCTAACCATAACACTAGCCCTAAACCTAACACTTACCGTAAACCAAATCTAGCCCTATCCCTAAACCTAACTCTAATTTTAGACTTAATCCAAACCATAATCTAACCCTAATCCTAGCTCTAAATCTATCCAATATACTAAACATAACCCTAACCAAATGCTAGCCTTAACCCTATTGCTAAACCTATCCCATTCATTAAACTAAACCTTAAATGAAACCTAAACCTAACCCTATCAGTTACCCTAACCCTTAGCCTAAACAGAACACTAATTCAAGCCCTAAACCTAAACGTTGACCTAAACCAAATGCTAACCATGACAATGGCCATAATAATACCCCTAACTCTAAACCTGACCCTTACCCTACACATAGCTCTAACACTAGACCTAGCCATAACCTAACCCTAAAACTATCCTTTATCAAAACCCTAGACTTTACATTAGCCCTAGCCCTAGCTCTAGCCCTGAACCTAACAGAAACCCTAGCCCTAAACAGAGCCTTAATTCTAAACTAAACACTAACCCTACTCTAATCTTAATTCTAACCATCACCCTAGCCAAAAAGCTAGCTATAATCCCACCCATTCCCCTAAACTTAATCCTAACCCCAATGCTAATCCTAAACCTAACCCTACCCCTAGGCCTTACCCTAACACTAATCCTAGCCCTAATTCTAGCCATAATTTAGCTTTAACCCTAAGCCTAGTCCTAAATCTAAATCTAACTCTCTTCCTAGCAATTTCCCTAGTTCTAACCCTATCCCTTACCATAACACTAATCCTAGACCTAAACCTAACCCTGGATCTAACCCTAACTCTAAATCTAACCCTAACTCTAAGCCTAAACCTCATCCTAACTCTAGCCCAAACCCTAACACTTATTCAAAATCTAGCCCTAAACCTAGCCCTAGCCCCCCCAAACAAAACAAAACAAAACAAAAACAACAAAAACAACAACAACAACAAAAAAAAAAAACCGAGCCATAGCTCTAACCCTAACCCTAACCCATAGAAGTCAAGATGAAGTGAAACCTTAAAACACAAACTGTTCCTGACCGTGAACCTTGAACTGAGAATTCCCAACCTAGGAAACATGGTAATGCAAGGTAAAAGATGAATTCTGACTGGTATTAAATAAATTTGAACAAAATTAACTCTAACCCAAACATTATTTCTAACCCTAGCCCTAACCCTAATCCTAAACCTAAACCTTTCCTGTTTATAGAGTTTGATCATAAAAGTCAAAACAGGGAATGCTTAGTAGGGCAAGGTAACAGATGAATCCTGTCCAGTATCAAAAATTCTGACTAATAATTGGGGAAGAGGTTTCAATACATGCCTTTTCCCCCTGTTTTCCCCTAAAGGGCAGCATTCACAACCAAACAAACCAGAGAGTACCCACAAAGAACTGATTGAGTGTGTGCAGTTTCAAGCAGCTAGCACCAACCCTGTTTGATTTGGGGCTCCATTTCTCTTCAAAAAATAGTTCAAAATAAACTGAAACCTTAAAATACAAACTGTTCCTGACAGCGAACCATTGAACCAAGAAGGCCAAAACCAGGGAATATTGTGAGGCTAGGTAAAAGATGAATCCTGCCCAGTATCAAAGATACATGAACAAAACTGACTCTAACTCTAACACTAGGTTTAACCCTAGTCCTTACCCTAACCATAAACCTAACCCTAATCTGTTTAGAGAACCTTTTATCATAGAAGTCCCAAATTAAGGGAGCCTATTGAGGCAAGCTAACACATGAATCTTGTGCAGTATCAAAGAAATCTGACCAAATAATTTTGGGAGGTAGTTCAGTACATGTATATTTCCCTGTTGTCTTCAGCAGTATTTTTGTATGAAGATGTTTTTGCATGCTTCAGCTTTTGGAAACTTCCACAAGGACGAAACCAGAGTGCCCACATAAAGTGTGTGCAGTTTTAAGCAGCAAGCATCAACACTGAGTGATTTCAAGTTGCATTTTCATTTACCTATATCGGTTAAAATGAAGGAAACCTTAAAATACAAACTGTTCCTGACAGCAAACCATTGAAGGCATAAGGCCCAAACCTGGGGAAAATAGTAAGGCTAGGTAAAAGATGAATTATGCCAAGTATCAAATGAATTTGAAAGAAAAATTACTCTAACTGTAACACTAGATCTAACCCACCCCTAACATAATTCTAACCTGTTTAGAGTACCTATGTTCATAGAAGTCACAAACTTGGGAAGCCTAGCGACAAAACTTATCAGATGAATCATGTACAGTATCAAAGAAATTTGATGAAAAATTGGGGGAGGTATTTTAGTACATTCATATTTATCTGTTTTTTAATTGCTCATGGATAAATTGATTTTCATGCTCAAGCTTAAGGCACTTTCACAAAGAAAAACCAAAGAGTGACCACAGAGAGCTGATTGAGTGTGTGAATTTTCATGCAGCTAGCCCCAACAGTGTTTGATTTCCTGCTCCATTGCATTCACACCTATAGGCCCTAATGAAGTGAAACATAAAAATTCAAACTGTTCCTGACACTGAACCATTGAACTTTGAAGGCCCAATCTTGGGGAGCCTACTAAGGAAAGGTCAAAGATGAATCCTGTACAGTATCAAATTAATACAACCAAAAAAATATGAAGCTCTTTCATTTCATGGGTATTCTGCTTGCTCCAAAAGCACCCAGAGATAAAGTTGTTACTTTATACTTCATCTTAGTGCTACTTCCATGGCAAACACCAGATTATGCTCACTGAAAATTGATGGAGTGTGTGAAGTTTCAAGAAGCTAGCCCAAACCCTGTTTGATTTTGAGCTTCATTTCCATTCACCCCTATAGGACAAAAAAGAAGATGAAAATGAAAATTAAACTGTTTCTGAAAGTAAACCCTTTATGTAGGAGGCCCAAATATTTGGAGTATAGTCAAAATAGGAAAAAGATGAATCTTGCACAGTATCATAGATATCTGAAAACAAAACTAACTCTTAACTTAATACTAGGTCTAATCCTAGTCCTAACACTAACCCTAACACTAACTTTAACCTGTTTAGTGTCCCTTTGATCCTAGAAGTCCCACACTTGGGGAGCCTAGTTGTGTAGGCTAACAGATGAATCTTTCACAATATCAAAGAAATCTGACCAAATAATTGGGAGGTAGTTCAGTACATGCATATTTCCCTGATTTTTCCTAAAATGCTCTCACATGAAGTTGCTTTGAACACTTCAGCTTAGGGCTATATTACAAGGAATAAATCAGAGAATGCCCATAGAAAACTGATTGTGTGAGGTTTGAAGTAGCTAGCACCAACCCTGTTTGATTTCCAGCTCCATTTCCATTTACATGCATAGGTCAAAATGAAATGAAAACTTAAAATACAAACTGTTCAGGAGATCAAACCCTTGACCAAAGAGGCCCAAACCTAAAGAATACAGTAAGGCTAGTTAAAAGTTGAATCCTGCCTAGTGTCAAATTTGAACAAAACTAAATCTAACAAAATATTAGCTGTAACCCTAGCCCTAAATCTAACCTAACCTGTTCAGAAAACCATTGATCATAGTAGTCCCCAAATAAAGGAGCCCAGTGGGGCAAGCTAATAGATGAATCCTGTGCAGTATCAAAGAAATATGACCAAATAATTGGGAATATATTTCAGTACGTGCATATGTCCCTGTTTTCTCCTAATGTGCTCTAGGATAAATCATTTTTTCATGCTTCACTTTAAGGTACTTTCACAGAAACAACCAGAGAGTGCCCACAGAAAGCTGATTGAATTTGTGGAGTTTCAAGCAGCTAGCACTAACTCTGTTTGATTTACAGCTCCATTTTCATTCACGTCTGTAAGCCAAAATAAAGTGAAACCTAAAAATTCAACCTGTTTCTGACAGTGAACTGGCAAACTTTGAAAACCCAAACTTGGGTATCCTACTAAGATTAGGAAAAGGATGAATCCTGTACAATATCAAAGTAATTCATGCAAAAAAGAAGCTTGCTCCTAAAGTGCTCACAGTTAAAGCTGTTTCTTTCTAATTAAGCTTTGGGCTACTACCACATGAAACAAATGAAAGAATGTGCACTGAGAACTGATTGAGTGTGTGTAGTTTCAAGCAGGTTGCAAAAACCCAGCTCCATTTCCATTCACCCCTATAGGACAAAATGAAGTGAAACATGAAAATTAAAATGGCTGCTGAGAGCAAACCCTTTTACTAGGAGGCCCAAAGATGGGGAGCATACTAAGAATAGGATAAACATAAATTCTGCCCAGTTTCCAAAAGGTTAAAAAAATATAACTCTAACCCTAACACTAGTTACAAGCCTAACTCTAACCATAAGACTAAGCCTAACCTGTTAAAAGAACCTCTGATCATAAAAGTTTTAAACTTGGGGAGACTAGTGGAGCAAGTTTACATATGAATCCTGCACAGTATAAAAGAAATCTGACCAAATAATTGGGGGAGGTATTTCAGTACATGAATATTGCCCTGTTTTCTCCTAAAATTGAAACTGTTCCTGAAAGCAAACCCTTTATGTAGGAGGCCTAAACATTTGGAGTATAGCCAAAATATGAGAAATATGAATCCTGCACAGTATCATAGATACTAAGTGCTCTTGGATAAACATGTTTTGCATGCTTCAGCTTATCACTACTTTTACAAGGAAGAAACCAGAGAGTGCCCTCAGAAAACTGATTGAGTATGTGAATTTTCAACCAGCTAATACCAACCCCCTGATTTCCAGCTCCATTCTCATTTACCCATATAGGTCAAAATGAATTGAGACATTAAAGCAAACTATTCCCAACAGCGAACTATTGAACTGAGAAGGCCCCAAACTGGGGCACATAGTAAGGCTAGATAAAAGATAAATCTTCCCAGTATTAAAGAAATTTGAACAAAATAAACTCTAACCCTAACACTAGCTCTAAAGCTAGCCCTAACTCTAATTGTAACACTAACCCTTACCTGTTCAGAGAAACATTGATCCTAGAAATGCCAACCTTGGGGAGCCCAATGGAGCAAGCTAAAAGATGAATAGTGTGTAGTATCAAAGAAATCGAATCAAATTGTTGGGAGACTTATTTCAGTACATACATGTTTTTCTGTTTTATCCTTAAGGGCTCTTGGATACAGTTTCTTTTGCATGCTTCATCTTTGGCCTACCTTTAAAAGAAAGAAACCAGAGAGTACCCACTGAAAACTGATTGTGTGAAGATTGAAGCACGTTCTGCCAACCCTGTTGGATTTCCAGTTCAATTTTCATTCACATCAATAATCCATAACGATGGGAAACCTTAAAATACAAAATGTTCCTGACAGCGAACCATTGAACTGACAAGGCCCAAACCTGTAAAGCTTATTAAGGCTAAATAAAAGATTAATTCTGCCCAGTATCATAGAAATTTGAAGAAATCTAGGGCCGCATGGGTGCTCTCGGTGCAGATGGAAGGCTGGGCTGTGCAGGTTCTCTGGTTGCAGACAGCAGTCTCAGCCACACAGGCACTCTCTGCACAGAAGGAAGGCAGTACAGACCAGCGAGACTTTGCTTGCAGGTCACCAGACCGAGCTCTGGACACAGCACAAGTTCACTCCAGAACCACCTACATCACCAAACACCATACATGGGTAATAGATGGAATCCATCTTTCAAAACCTTACTCGCCATCTATCAGTGGGTTTGGCTACAAGCTTGGTTCTGCAGCTTATCAGATACCCGGTTTCCAACTCCCCTACCTCCAGCTGGGTTAGGTATATTGAATACTAGGGCAAGTATTAGTATTAGAGTTAGGGCTAGGATTATTTTTAGGGTTAGGGTTAAAGCCAGGTTTAGGGCTAGGATGAGGGCTAATATTTGTGTTAGGGTTAGGGCTAGTATTAGGTCTAGGGCTAATTTCAGGTCTAGGGTTACAGTTAGGGATAGATTTAGTGTTAGGTTTATGACTTGGTCCAGTGTAGGTGTTAGGTGTATACTAAGGGTCAGTTTTAGAGCTAGAGTTATTATTAGGGTCAGGATCAAGATGAGGGTTTGGGTTAGGTTAGGATTTAGGTTTAGGGCTTGAATTATCATTAGGGATTTGGGATAAGTTAATGAAAGGTTAGGTTTAGGGTTTAGGTATGGTTTAGTGTAATGGATAGGGTTATGGTTAGGCCTAGGGTTAGCATAAGTGTTATCATTAGGGTAATGGATAGGGTTAGACCTAAGATTAGGGGTAGGGTTATTTATAGTATTAGGGCTTTTTTGGGGTTAGGATTAAATTTACTTTTAGGGTTAAAGCTAGGTTTTGTGGCTGAGGACGTGGCTAAGATGTAGCATGCTCGCCTGGCATGTGCTGGGCACTGGGTTCAATCCTCAGAACCACATACCAATAATATAAAAATGTTGTCTCCACCAAAACATAAAAAAAGAAATATTAAAAAAGTAGGTTTAGGACATGGATTAAGGCGAGGTTTTGTATTAGGTTAGGGCAAGTGTTAAAGCTATGGCTAATGTACAAAGCAGTGTTATGATTAGAGCTGGTGATAGGGTCAGGGATAGGGCTATGTCTAGTGTTAGGGTTAAATTTAGGGTTACGATGATGTTTAGAGCTAGATTTAATGTTAGGGTCAGAGTCAGAGTCCAGATTAGTTTACAGGTTAGGGTTAGGACTAGAATTAGAGATAGAATTAGGGCTAGGTGTAGGGTTAGGATTATGATTCGGTTTTGTTTTAGGGCAATGAGTAGAGTTAGGCCTAGTTTTAGGTTTAGGGCTAGTGTTAGTGTGAGGTTTAGGCTTAGGTTTAGGGTTATATTTAGAGTTAGGTTTAGATCTAGGCTTTGAGCTAGGGCTAAGGAT
Organism: Marmota marmota marmota; assembly: GCF_001458135.2. NCBI lineage: Eukaryota > Metazoa > Chordata > Mammalia > Rodentia > Sciuridae > Marmota > Marmota marmota. The sequence continues at coordinate 667,902 of NW_026003725.1, read as the reverse complement.
AGGGCTAGAATTTGGGCGAAATTTAGGGCTAGGTATAGGGTGATGGTAAGGAATAGGTTTAGAATTGGTATAAGGCTAGGGCGAGAGTTTGAGTTAGTCTTAGGGCTAGGGTTAGGGTTGGGTTAGGGATAGGGCTAAATTAGAGTTAGGATTAAGACTAGGGTAATTTTTAGGGTTAGGCCTAGGTTGAGGGCTAGCGTTAGTGTTAGTGTAAGGGTTAGGGTTAGGGTTAGGATAAGGGTTGGGATTATAGTTACTTTTAGGACAGGGTGAGTATTAGAATTAGGGTTATGATTCTGGTTACGTTTATGATTAAGGTGAGGTTTGTAGCTAGAATGTGAGCTAAGGTTTGTGTTAGGATTAGGACTAGGATTAGAGCTAGGGCTAATGTCAGGTCTAGGGTTAGAGTTAGGGAACTTTTTAGGGTTAGGTTTGTAGCTAGGTCAATGTAAGGGTCAGGTTTCTTGTTAGGGTCAGGTTTTGAGCTATGGGCATAATTAGGGTCAGGGTCACGGTTATGGTTTTTATTAGATTAAGGTTTAGGTTTAAGGCTCGAGTTATCATTATGGTTAGGGATAGGTTATTGATAGTTTTAGGTTTAGAGTTCAGGTTAGGTGTAGGGTAATGGATAGGGTTAGGGTTAAGGATAGGATTAGGGTTAGGCCTAGGGTTAGGAGAAGTGTTAGAGTTATCATTAGGGTAATGGATAGGGTAAGAGATAGTGATAGGGCTAGTGTTATGCTTAGTATTAGGTCTACGGTTATGTCTAGGTTTAGTGTTAGGGCTAAGGTTAGGGTTATGGTAAGCTTTAGGGTAAAAGCTAGGGTAGGGCTTGGGTTAGGGCTAGGTTTTGCAATAGGCTAGGGATATGGCAAATGTAAGAAATTTATTATAATTAGGGCTAGGTTTAGGGTTAATATTAGAGGTAAGTATAGTTTTATGGTTAGGTTTAGGTTTAGGGTGATGTTTAGAGCTAGGGTTAGTGTTAGTGTCAGGGTCAGTGTTCAGTTTAGGGTTATGGTTAATGAGAAAGCCAGAAATAGGACTAGGTTTAAGACAAGGGAAAAGATTAGTTTTTGGCTTTAGGTTAAGGGTTATTATTAGGGCTAGGGCTAAGTTTTTCTTTAGGTCTAGGGCTAGAGTTATGGATAGATTAGGATTAGGTTTAGGTGTAGGGCTAGTGTTAGATTTAGGTTTAGTTATAAGGTTACCAGTAAGGCTAATGTTAGGGTTCGGTTTAAGATGAGGTTCAGGTTTAGACCTATGATTAGTATTAGGATCAGAATAAGGGTAAGGGTTAGGATTAGGATTTGGGTTATGGTTAGATCTAGAATGAGGTCTAGGGTTAGGACTTAACCTAATTCTATTCCTTAACCTAACCCAAACTCTTAGAGTTTGGGTAAGGTTAAGGAATAGAATTAGGATTAGGATTAAGATTAGGATTAGGTTTAGGGTTTGGCATAGGGTAAGGGATAGGGTTAGAGCTAGGGTTAGGTCTTGGTTTATGGTTAAATCTAGGTTTAGGGCTTGGATTAGGGCTAGTTTTTGTGTAGGGTTATGGCTAGGGTTAGAGCAATGGCTAATGTAAGAACTATGTTTTTTAGAGTTAGTTTTAGAGTTATGGTTAGAGGTTAAACCTCTAGTTTTAGGATTAGGTTTAAGGTTAGGGTAAAATTTAGAGCTAGTGTTAGTGTTAGGTTAATAGTCAGGGTCAGGTTTAGTTTTAGTGTTAGGGTTAGGACTCGAATTAAGGCTAGGGTTACTTTAAGGATTTGGTTTAAGGTTAGGGTGGTGTTTAGAGCTAAGATGCATGTTAGGATATGATTCAGAGTTAGGGTTAGTATTAATTTTAAGAATAGGACTCGAATTAGGGCTAGGTTTAGGCCTAGGTGTAGTGTTAAGGTTTGGTTTAAGTTAAGGTTTAGTGTTCGAGCTATTGCTTGGTTTTGTTTTACTGCAAGAGTTAGTGTTACGGCTAGTTTTATGATTAGTATTAGGGCTAGGGCTAGTGTTAGTGTTAGGCTTAGGTTGAGGGTTCGGGTTACATTTAGAGTTTGGTTTAGATATAGGGTTAGGACTAGCAACAAGTATTTGGCAATGGTTATGGCTAGGTTTAGGGCTGGGTTTAGGATTACGGTAATGGATAGGGTTAGAAGTAAGGATAGGGTTAATGTGAGAGTTAGAGTTAGTCTTAGAGCTAAGGTGAGGGTTAGGTATAGGGTTAATTTAGGGCTAGGGTTAGGGTTAGGGTTAGTGTTCATCTTACCCCTAGAGTTAGGGTTAGGGTTATGTTTAGGGTAAGGAATGGCATTATAGCTAAGTTTAGAGATAAGATGAAGTTTAGAATTAGGGTTAGGGTTATGGTTAGGGTTAGGGTGATCATTAAGTGTAGGTTTGGGGCTAGGATTAGGTCTATGGTTTATTTTAGTATTAGGGCTAAGATTAGGGCTAGGGCTAATATCAGGTCTAGGGTTATGGTTAAAGAAATTTTTAGGGTTAGGTTTATGGCTACATGTATTATAAGGGTTAAGTATAGGGTTAGGTTCTAATTTAGAGCTCGAGGTATTATTAGGGTCAAGGTCTGGGTTAGAAGTTTGGGATAAGTTAAGGTTCAAAGTTAGGGCTCGAGTTAGCGTTATGGTTAGTATTAGTGTAATGATAGGATGAGCTTTAGGGTTTAGGTTTGGTTTAGAATAATGCATAGGTTTAGAATTAGGAATAGGGTTAGGTTTAGGCCTAGAGTTATGGTTATGGCAACAGATATGGTTAGAGATAGTATTACAGCTAGGGTTATAGTTTTGATTAGGGCTAGGATTAGGATTAGGCTTAGGGTTAAAGTTCGGGTTAGGGCTTGGATTAGGGCTAGGTTTTGGGTTTAGTTAGGCTAGGGTTAGGGGTAAGGCTAATGTAAGTACCAGGGTTACAATTAGGATTAAATTTTGGGTTAGGGTTAGTGGTAGGTCTAGTGTTAGGTTTAGGGTTAGGGTTAGCGTGAAGTTTAGACAGCGATTAGTATTATGGTCAGAGTCATGGTCAATGTTCTAGTTTTCAGCTTAAAACTAGAATGAGAGCTAAGGTTAGGGTTAGGGCTATGGCTCGGTTTTGTTTTAGGGCTAGATTTAAAGTTAGATTTAGAGTTAGGGTTAGGGTTAGTGGTAGGTTTAGGGTTAGGGTTTGATTTAGAGTTAAAATTAGATCTATGTTAAGGCTAAAGCTAATGATAGGGCTAGGGTTAGGGCTGGATTTAGGGCTAGGATTATGGTTCCAGTATGGGATAGGGTTAGAACTAGGAATTGGACTAGGCTGAGAGGTAGAGTTAGTCCATAGGGCTAGGGTTAGGGTTTTGCTTATGTATAAAACTAAATTAGTGCTAAGATTTGGGCTAGGGTTAGTTCTTGGGTTAGGCCTAAAGTTAAGTTTATGGTTAGGATTAAGGTTAGATTTAGGGCTAGGATAAAGCCTGGGGTTTGTGTTAGGTTTAGGGCTAGGATTAGGGCTATGGCTAATGTCAGGTCTAAGCTTATGGTTGGGGATAGTTTTTGGATTAGTGTTATGGCTAGGTCTAGTGTAAGAGTTAGGTTTAGTGTAAAAGTCATCCTTAGAGCTAGGAGATTTATTAGGGTCAGATTCAGTGTTAGAGTTTGTTTGAGGTTAGGTTTTAGGGTCAAGGCTTGAATTAGCACTAGTGTGTGGGTTAGGATAATGATAGGGTTTTGTTTAGAGTTTGCATTAGGTTTAGGGTAATTGATAGGGTTAGGGCTATCGATAGGGTTAAGGTTAGGCCTATGGTTTGCATTAGGGTAAGGGTTATGGTTCGTATAATGGATAGGATTAGAGCTAACTTTATTGCTAGGTTTATGGTTAAGAAGAGGTCTTGAATTAGGGTTTGGGTTCGGGTTAAAACTAGGGTTAGGTTTAGGTTTATGTTTAGCATAAGGGTTAGGTTTTGTGCTCAAGTTAGGGCTAGGGTGAGGGTTAGGTTTAGGGTTACTTCTAGGGATAAGTTTATAGTACTCATAGGGTTAGGGTTAGGATTAGGGCCAGGGACATCATTAGGGATAGGGTTAGTTTTATGGTAATGTATATGATTAGATGTAGATTTAGGGCTAGTTGTAATGTTAGATTTAGTTTTAGGCTTAGAGTTAGGGCTATGGTTATGTTTAGGTTTATAATAAGGGTTAGTGTTTGATCTAGGGTTATGTTTATGGCAAGTGTGAGGTTAGGTTTAAGGTTAGATCTAGGGTTAATTTTCCAGTTAGGTTAAGGTTTAGCATTAAGCCTAGGATTATCAACAATGTTAGGTTTAAGTTTAGAGTAATTGGTAGGTTTAGAGCGAGGTTTAGGGCTAAGGTTAAGGTTAGGATTATGTCCGGGGTTAGGGTTTGATTGAGGGATAGGTGTAGGTTTATGTTTAGAGTAATGTTTAGGCTTCGAGCTAGGATTAGGACTAAGGCAAAGGATAGGTTACGGTTAGGGCTAGGGTTAGATTAGGTTTATTCTTCAGGCTTGATTTAGGCCTAGATTTAGCTCTAGGTTTTGTGTTAGGTTTAGGCCTAGGGTTAATGTTATGGGTAATGTAAGAGCTAGGGTTATGTTGAGGGCTAGTTGTAGGGTTAGGGTTATGGCTAGATATAGTGTTAGGTTTAGATTTTCGGGTAGGGTCAGATTTAAAGATAGGTTTATTCTAAAGGCAGGGTCTGTGTTTAAGTTAGAATTAGTGTTAGGGTTACAGCCAGAAATCAGATTATGTTTACGTCTAGGGTTAGGGTTAGTGTTTGAGTTATGTTAAGGATTATTGTTAGGGCTAGGGCTAGGTTTATGTTAAGGTCTAGGACTAGAATTAAGACTAGATTTAGGATTTGGTTTAGGTCTAGGGCTAGTGTTAGGGTTTGGTCTAGGGTAGGGTCAGTTTTAGACCTAGGGTTAGTGTTAGGGTCAGAATAAGGGTCAGGGATGGCATTGGGGTTTGGAATAGGTTTAGAGCTAGAATTAGGGCAATGATTAGGACTATTAAAAGGGTTAGGGTTTTGGTTAGTCTAAAAATTAATGATAGGTCTATGGTTAGGGTTAGGGTTTTTCTTAGGTTAAGTGATAGCCTTAGGACTAGGGTTAATGCTAGAGTTATTGTTAGGTTTAGGGTTAAATGTAGGTTTAGAGCTCAGATTCGGGCTAGTTTTTGTGTTAGGGTTAAGGCTAGATTTGGGCATTTGCTAATGTAAGAGCCAGGGTTACAATTAGGGTTAGTTTTAGGGTTAGGGTTAGGAGTAGGTCTAGTGTTAGGTTTAGGTTTAAGGTTAGGGTAATATTTAGAGCAAGGCTATTGTTAGGATATGGGTCAGCATCAGGGTTAGTTTTAGAGTTAGGGTTAGGACTCAAATAAAGGATAGGTTTTATGTTAGTGTTTGGTTTGTGGTGAGGGCTGTGTTTAGAGATAGAGTGACTTTTAGGATATCAATCAAGTTCAGGGTTTGCTTTAAGGTTAGTTTATGACTTGAATTAGGGCTAGGGTTACTGTTAGGGTTTGCTTTAAGTTTAGGGTGGTATTTAGAGCTAGGGTCAGCGTTTGGATATGTGTCAAGTCAGGGTAAGTTTTAAGGTTAGTATTAGGAGTCAAATTAGGGCTAGGGTTACATCTGGTGTGGTGTTAGGGTTTGAGTTAAGTTAAGGTTCAGGGTTAGGGCTGTTGCTCAGTTTTGTTTTAGTCCTAGGTGTAGGGTTTTGGCCAGTTATAAGATTAGCATTAGGGTTAAGGCTTGTTTTAGTGTAAGGCTTAGGCTTTGGATTAGGGTTAGATTTGGATTTAGCGTTAGATCTAGGATTAGTGGTTGGTCTAACTATAGGGCAAAGGTTAGGACTAGGGTTATGGTTATGGTAACAGATAGAGTTAGAACTAGGACTAGGGCAAGTGTGAGAGTTAGAGTTTTGTCTTCATCCTAGGGTTTGGGTTAGTTTTAGGGATAGGGCTAAGTTAGGACTAGGATTAGGGCTATGGTTAGTGTTCAGCTTAGGCCTAGTGTTACGGCTAGGGTTATAGTTAATTTTAGGGTAAAGTATGGTGCTATAGCTAGGTTTAGAGGTAGGGTGAGAATTAGAATTAGGGTTAGGGCTAGGGTTAGGGTTAGGCTTATGATTAAGCTTAGGTTTGGCGATGGGTTGAGGGCTAGGGTTTGTTGTAGGGTTAGGTCTAGAATTAGGGCTAGGGCTAATGTCAGGTCTAGTGTTACAGTTTAGGGTAGATTTAGGGTTAGATTTGTGTCTTGGTCTAGTGTAAGTTTAGGCTTAGGGTAAGGGTCAGTGTTTTTTGTGAGGTTTATGGCTAGTGTTAGGGCTATGGGTAATGCAAGAGCTAGGGTTATGGTTATGGCTAGTTTTGGGGTTAGGGTTATAGATATGTCTAGTTTTAGGTTTAAGTTTTGGGTTAGGATAAGGTTTAGAGGTAGGGTTTGTGTTAGGGTAAGCATCAGTGTTTGGGTTAGCTTTGGGTTTATTTTTAGGACCAGCATTAGAACTAGGGTTAGGTCTAGGGCTAGGGTTAGTCTTTGTGTTAGGTTAATGGTTATTTTAGGGTTAGGGCTAGGTTTTTGTTTAGGAATAGGGCTACAGTTATAGCTATATTTAGGATTAAGTTTAGGTCTAGTGCTAGTTTTATTGTTAGGTGTAGGTATAGGTTTACTGGGAGGGCAATTGTTAGGGTTCAGTTTAGTGTTACTGTCAGGCTTTGACCTAGGGTTAGTGTTAGGGTTAGAATAAGATTAAGGGTTAGGTTTAGGCTTCAGGTTAGGTTTAGAGATAGAATGAGGGCTAGGTTTAGGACTAGTACTATAGTTAGGTTTTAGGGTAAGCTAAAGATTTTGGTTAGAACTAAGGTACCATTAAAGTGAGATTTCGCTTAGGGTAAGGAATTGGTTTAGAGCTAGGGTTTGGGATAGTGTTAGCGTTAGGGTTAGGGTTAGCATTAGGGTTAGGGTTAAAGATAATTTTGAGGCTAAGATTAGTGCTAGGTTGTGTTTTAGGGTTAGGGCTATGGCTAATGTAAGAACTATACAGTTATAGATAGTTTTAGGGTGAGGATTAGGGCTAGATCTAGTGTTTGTGTTAGGTTTAGGGTTAGAGTGATGTTCAGATTAGGGTTAGTTTTAGGGTCAGATTCAGGGTCAATATTAGTTGTAGGGATAGGGTCAGGATTAGGTGTAGAGTTAGGATTAGGTTTAGGTTAAGGGTTAGTATTAGGACTATAACTCAGTTTTGTTTGTGGGCTATGGCTAGGGTTAGGGAAAGTTTTCAAATTAGAATTAGAGTTAGGACTAGTGTTAGGGTGAGGTTTAGGTTTAGAGTTAGGGTTAGATTTAGAGTTGGGGTTTAGGACTATGGCTAGGTTTAGGACTAAGGTTGGGACTAGTTTTAGGATTAGGCAATAGATAATGTTGGTACTAAAAATAGGTCTAGGGCTAGAGTTAGGGTTAGTCTCAGGGCTAGGATTAGAGTTATGGTTACAGTTAGGGCTAGGATTAGAACTATTGTTAGTGTTAGGATTAGGCCTAGGTTTAGGGCTAGGGTTAGTGTTAGTGGTAGTGTTATGGTTAGAGTTAAGGCTAGGGTTATCAATACAATTAGGTGTAGATTTAGGTAAGTTGTAGGTTTAGAGATAGATTTAGGGATAGTGTTCAGTTCAGGGTTAGGGCTAGGGTTAGGTTTTAGAATAAGGTATAGTTATAACTTTATATTTATGGTAAGGGTTAGGCTTTGAGTAAGGTTTAAGCCTAAGTCTAGGTTTAGGTTTAGGGTTGGGGTTAGGGCTAGGTTTAGGGTTGGGGTTATGCTTAGGGCTAGATTTAGGCCTAGAATTTGCTCTAGGATTTGTGTTAGGTTAAGGCATAGAGTTAGGGCTATGGGTAATGTAAGAGCTAGCATTATGATTAGAGCTAGTTGTAGTTTTAGGTTTATGGCTATATCTAGTTTTAGGTTAAGGTTTTTGGTTAGGGTCAGGTTTAGAGTTAGGTTATGTATTAAAGGCAGGGTCAGTGTTCAGGTTAGAGTTAGAGTTCTGGTTAAAGCCAGAATTGGGACTTGGTTTATATCTAGGGGTAGAGTTAGTCTTTGCATTAAGTTAAGGGTTATTGTTAGGGCTAAGGCTAGTTTTTTGTTTAGGTCTCAAGCTAGAGTTAAGTCTAGATTTAGGAATAGGTCTAGGGCTAGTGATAGGGTCTGGTTTAGGTATAAGGTTATTGGTAGGACTAGTGTTACAGTTTGGTCTAACATTAGGGTCAGGTTTAGACCTAGGTTAGTGTTATGGTCAGAATAAGGTTCAGGGTTAGGGTTAAGGTTTAGGATAGGGTTAGAGCTAGAATGAGGGTTAGGTTTAGGACTATTAATATGGTGAGAGTTTTGATTAGGCTGAGGATTAGGGATAGTTCTAGTGTTACCATGAGGGTTAGGGTTTTGCTTAGGGTTAGGGATAGGGTTAGAGCAAGTGTTAGGGGTAGGGTTAGGGTTAGGGTTAGGGTTAAAGCTAGGTGTAGGGCTCAGGTGAGGGCTACTTTTTTTGTTAGTGTTTGGGCCGAGGTTAGGGCAACAGGTAATGTAAGAACCAGGATTACAATTAGGGTAAGTTTTGGGGTTAGGGTTATGGGTAGTTGTAGTTTTAGTGTTAGATTTAAATTTATGGTCATATTTAGAGCTGGAGTTATTTTTAGGATAGGAGTCAGGGTCAGGGCTATTTTCGGGTTTGAGTTAGGACTCAATTTATGGCTAGGTTAACTTTAGGGTTTGTTTTAAGGTTAGCGTCATGTTCAGAGCTAGAGTGAGTGTTAGAATATGAGTCAGAGTCAGGGTAAGTTTTAAGGTTAGGGTTAGGACTTGATTAGAGCTAGGATTAGTTTTTGTAGTAGTTTAGGGTTTTGTTTAAGTTAAGGTTTAGGTTTAGGTCTATTGCTCAGTTTTCTTTTAGTCCTAGGGTTAAGGTTATGACTAGCTTTACAATTAGTATTAGGGTTAGGGCTAGTGTTAGTGTTAGGCTTAGACTTAGGGTTACATTTATAGTTAGGTTAGATCTAGTATTAGGCTAGGATTAACGATAGGGCAAGAGTTAGGGCCAGGGTTAGAGTTATGGTAAGGGATAGTTTTAGAACTAGAAATAGGGCTAGTGTGAGAGTTAGAGTTAGTGATAGGGCTTAAATTAGAGTTAGGGTTTGTGATATGGTTAAATTAGGGCTAGAATTAGGGCTAGGTTAATGTTCAGCTTAAGCCTAGCGATAGGGATAGGGTTAGGTTTAAGTTTAGCATGAAAATGGTGTTATAGCTAAGTTTAGACGTAGTGTTAGGGATAGAGTTAGGATTAGGGCTATGGTTTGGGTTAGAGTTATGATTAAGGCTAGGTTTAGGGCTAGGATGAGGGCTTGGGTTTGTATTAGATTCAGGGCTAGGATTAGTGCTAGGGCTAATATCATGTCTAGGTTTATGGTTAAAGATAGTTTTAGGGTTAGGCTTATGGCTACGTCTAGTGTAAGGGTTAGGTTTAGGGTAAGGGTCAGGTTTAGAGCTCAGATAATTATTAGGATTAGGATTTGGCTTAGGTAAGGGTTTAGGTTTATGACTCAAATTAGCATTAGTGTTAGTGTTAGGAGTATAGAAATGGTTTGTTTTAAGGTTCAGGTTTGGTTTAGGGTAATTGATACAGTTAGCATTAATGATAAAGCTAGGGTTAGCCTTAGCATAAGGGATATGGTTAGGGTAATTGATATGATTAGAGCTCTAGGTTAGAACTTGAGTTATGGTTAGGAATATACTTGAGTTAGGGTGAGAGTTAGTGTTAGAACTAGCGTTAAAGTTTGGTTTAGGGTTATGTTTAGCACAAAGGTTAGGTTTTTAGCTAAGGTTAGGGCTAGGTTTAGAGTTAGGTCTAGGGATAGGATTATGGTATGTTTAGTCTTAGGGTTAGAGTTAGGGCTAGGGATTTCATTAACATTAGGGTTAGGGTTAAGGTAACAGATAGGGCTAGGTTAGGTTTAGATTTGGTTTAGAGTTAGAAATAGTGATAGGGTTAGGATTAGAGCTATGGTAATATTTAGGTTTATGTTTAGGTTTTGGTTTGATCAAGAGTTAGGGTTATGCTGAGTTTAATTTTAGGTTTATGTCTATGGTTAGTTTTCTGGTTAGGGTTAGGATTAACATTAGGTATCGGGATAGGATTATCAACAAGTTTAGGTTTTGGGTTAGGGTAATGGGTAGGTTTAGAGCTAGGTTTAGGGATAGGTTAAATTTAGGATTTGGGCTAGAATTAGTGTGGGAGTTAGGGATAGGTATAGGCTTATGTTTAGTGTAAGGATTTGGCTTTTAGCTGTCTTAGGACTAAGGTGAAGGCTAGGGTTATGCATAGGATTAGTGTTAGGATTAGGGTTATGCTTAGGGCTAGGTTTAGGCCTAAAATAGCTCTATGATTAGAGTTAGGTTTAGGTCTAAAGTTAGGGCTATTGGTAATGTAAGATCTAGGGTTATGATTAGGGCTAGTTTTAGGGTTAGGGTTATGGCTGGGTCTAGAATTAGGTTTAGGTTTTGGTTAGTTTCAGGTTTATAGGTAAGTTTAGTGTTAAAGCTAGGGTCAGTGTTTGGGTTAGAGTTAAAGTTAGGGTTAAAGCCAGAATTAGGACTAGGTTTAAGTCTAAATGTAGAGTTAGTGTTTGGGTTAGGTAAGGTTCATTTTAGGGCTAGGGATAGGATTTTGTTTAGGTCTAGAGCTAGAGTTCAGGCTAGATTTATAATTAGGTCTAGGTCTAGAGCTAGTGGTAGGGTTAGGCTTATGTATAAGTTTACAAGTAGGGCTAGTATTAGGGTTTAGTTTGGGGTTAGGGTCAGGTTTATTCTAGGGTTTATGTTATGGTCAGAATAAGGGTCAGGGTTAGGGTTAGGAAATGGAATAGTGTTAGAGTTAGAATGAGATCTAGTGTTAGGACTATTAATAGGGTTAAGATTTGGTTAGCCTAAGAATTAGGGATAGGTCTAGGGTTACTATTAGGATTAAGGTTTTGCTCAGGGTAAGGCATAGAGTTAGGGTAAGGATTAGGTTTATGTTTAGGGTTAAACCTAGGTTTAGGGCTCAGATTAGGGCTAGTTTTTTTTTTGTGTGTGTGTGTGAGGTTTAAGGCTAGGGTAGAGCAATGGCTAATATAAGGACTAGGGTTACAATTAGGTTTTGGGATAGGGGTAGGTCAAGTGTTAGGGTTAGGTTTAAAATTAGGATGATATTTATAGCTAGGGTTAGTGTTAGGATATCAATCTGGTCAGGGTTAGTTTTAGGGTTAGGGTTAGGACTTGAATTAGGGCTAGGTTTACTGTTAGTGTTCAGTTTAAGTTTAGGGTGGTTTTTAGAGCTAGGATGAGTGTTAGGATATAAGTCAGGTTCTGGGTAATTTTTAAGGTTATGATTAGGATTTGAATTAGGGCTAGGGTTAGATCTAGGTGTAGTGCTAGGTTTTGGTTTAAGTTAAGGTTAGTGTTAAGCCTGTTGTTCGGTTTTGTTTTAGTGCTATGATTAGGGTTTGGTCTAATTTTATGATTAGCTTTACGGTTAGGGCTAGGGTTATGGTTAGGTTTAGGATTAAGGCTATATATAAGGCTAGGATTAGGGCTAGGTTTTGTGTTAGGTTTAGGGCAAGAATTGGGGCTAGGGTTAATATCTGGTCTAGGTTTATAGTTAGTGATACTTTTAGGGTTAGGTTTATGGTTAGGTCAAATTAAAGTGTTATGTTGAGGGAAAGGGACAGATTAAGAGCTGGGGTATTATTAGGGTCAGGGTCAGGCTTCAGGTTTGGGTTAGGTTTAGGTTTAGGGTTAAGGCTCAGATTAGCATGAAGGTTAGAATTATGGTTAGGGTAATGGATAGTGTTAGGATTAGGGTTCACGTTAGGTTTTAGGTAATGTATAGGTTTAGGGTTTTTATTAGGTTTAGGGTTAGGCCTAGGGTTAGTATTAGGGTTATGGTTATACTTAGGGTGATTTATAGGGTTAGACCTAGGGTTATGGCTAGGATAATGGTTAGGATTAGGGCTAGAATTAGGGTTCTGGTCTCTGTTAGGGCGAAGGTTACACTTAGAATTAGGTTTAGGGTACTGTTTAGGTTTGAGCAAGGATTTTTTTTCTATGGCGAAGGTTAATTTAGGGTTTGGTCTAGGGTTTTGGTCATGGTTAGTGTTATGGTTAGTGCTAGGGTTATCATTAGGATTAGGGTAATATGTTTAGATTAAAGATATTGTTAGGTTGAGGTTAGCATTAGGTTTAGGTTTAGTATTAGGGTTAG
>NW_026003725.1:621606-652341 GCF_001458135.2 Marmota marmota marmota | reverse complement strand
GTTTGGTTTAGGTTAAGGGTTGTTGTTAGGGCTACGGCTAGGGTTATGTCTATATTTAGGATTAGGTTTAGGTCTAGGGCTAGTGTTAGTGTTAGGTTTAGGGTTAGGGTTACTGGTAGGGCTAGTGTTAGGTTTCGGATAAGGGTTTGGGTCAGTTTTAAACGTGGGTTTAGTGTTAGGGTTAGAATATGTGTCCGAATTAGGTTTAGGGTTTGGGTTAAATTTAGAGCTAGAATGAAGGCTAGGTTTAGGACTAGTAATAGAGTTAGGGTTTGGGGTAGGCATAGAATTAGGGTTAGGACTAGGGTAGCAATAGGGTGAGGGTTAGACTAAGTGTAAGAAATAGGGTTAGAGATAGGATTAGTACTAGGGATAGGGTTAAGGTTAGGGCCATGTTTAGGGATAGGGTTAAAACTAGGATTAGGCCTTGGATTAGGGTTAGGTTTTGTGTTAGGTTTAGGGCTATGGCTAATTTAAGAAATGTAATTATGATTAGGGCTTCTTTTAGGGTTAGGTTTAGGTTTAGGTCTATTGATAGGATTAAGTTTAGTGATAGAGTGATGTGTAGAGCTAGGGTTAGTGTTAAGGTCAGAGTCAGGGTTAGTAATAGTTCTAGGGTTAGAGTTAGGTCTCGAAACAGGGCTAGGGTTAGGACTAGGTGTCGGGTTAGGGTTTAGTTAGGTTAAGGTTTAGGGTCAGTGCTATGGCTCAGTTTTTCTTGAGGGCTAGTGCTAGTGTTAGAGCGAGTTTCAAATTAGCGTTAGCGTTAGAGCTAGGGTTAAGGTGTGGTTTTGGCTTAGGCTTAGGCTTAGGGTTTGATTTAGAGTAAGATCTAGGTTTAGGGCTAAAGCGAACGTTAGGGCTCGGGTTAGGCCTAGGATTTGAGTTATCATAAGTGATTGAGTTAGAACTAGGGATAGGGCTAGGATGAGTGTAAGAGTTAGTCTTAGTGTTAGGGTTAGATTAAGGGTGAGAATTAGGGCTTAATTAGGGCTAGGATTAGAGCTAGGTTTAGTATTAAGGCTGAGCCTTGGTTTATGGCTAGGGTAATGGTTATGATTATGTTTAGGTATGATGTTATATCTAGCTTTAGAACTAGGGTGAGGGTTAAAATTAGGGTTAGGTATATGGTTAGGGTTAGGTTTAGAATTAAGTCTAAGATTAGGGCTAGGATTAGGGCTAGAGTTTGTTTTAGGGTTAGGGCTTTATTAGGGCTAGTGCTAATGTCAGGTCTAGGGTTATTGTTAGAGATAGTGTTAGGTTTAATATTGTTAGGGTTAGGCATAAGTTTATGGATATGGTTAGGTTTAGGGTTCAGATTAGGTTTAGGGTAATGTATAGGTTTAGGGTTAGGAATATGTTTAGGGCTATCCTTGGATTAGCATTTGGGTTAGGATTAGGATTAGGGTAATGGATAGGGTTACAGCTAGGGTTTCGCTAGGTTTATGGTTAGGATTAAGGCTAAGATTAGGGATAGGTTTTTGGGTTTTGTCAAGGGTTAGGTTTAGGGTAAGGTTTAGTTCTAGAATTAGGGTTATAGGCAGGGTTAAAGGTAGTGTTAGTGCTCCGATTAGGGATAGGTTTTGGGTTAGGTTAGGGCTAGGTTTAGGGCTACAGCCAATGTAAGAACTAGGGTTACAATTAGTTTTGAGTGATGTTTAGAGATAGGGTTAGTGTTAGAGTCAGAGTCAGGGTCAGTGTTTGTTTTAGGGTTAGTTATAGGACTCGAATTAGGGCTAGGTGTAGGGCTAGGTGTAGGCTTATGGTTTGGTTTTTATATTCAAGGTTAGGCTTAGGTCTATGGCTCGGTTGTTTTGCAGGGTTAGGGTTGGTTAGTGCTAGTTTTAGGATTAGTATTAGTATTACAGCTTCTGTTAGTTAGAGGTTTAGCTTAGGGTTAGGGTTAGATTTAGAGTTAGGGTTAGATACAGGATTAGGGCTAGAGCTAGGGTTAGGGCTAATGCAAAGACAAGTGATAGGATTATGGTAAGGGATAGGGTTAGAACTAGAAATAGGACTAAGGCGAGAGTTAGAATTAGTCTTAGGCCTGGGGTTAGGTTAGGTTTAGGTATAAATTAGGGCTTGGATTTGGTCTAGCGTTTGTATTAGGGTTAAACCTAGATTTAGGCTTAGGTTTAAGTTTAGGGATAGGGTTATGTTTAGGTGAAGGTATGGGTTTAGAGCTAGTTTTAGGGCTAGGTCAAATGTTAGAAATCAGTTAGGGCTAGTTTTATTGTTTTGTTTAGTAATAAGGCTAGGTTTAGGGCTAGGATGAGGGCTAGGTTTTGTTTTAGGGTTATGGCAAGAATTAGGGCTAGGGCTAGTGCCAGGTCTAGGCTTAAGTTAGGGATAGATTTAGGGTTAGATTTATGGCTAGGTCTAGTGTAAGTTTTCGGTCTAGGGTAAAGGTTGAGTTTAGAGCTAGGGGTATTATTAGGGTTAGAATTAGTTTCCAGGTTTGATTTAAGTTAGGGTTTAGGTTTAGAGCTTGAATTAGCATTAGGGTTTGGGTAGGGTAATGATAGTTTTGGGTTTAGGGTTCGTGTTAGGTGTAGAGTAATTGATAGGGTTAGAGTTAGCAAAAGGGTTAGGGTTAGGCCTAGGTTTAGCCTTAGTGTTATGGTTGTGTTTAGGATAATGGATAGGGTTAGGCTAGGTTTATTGTTTGTATTAGGGCTAGAGTTGGGATTAGGCATAGGGTTAGAGTTAGGTTCAGGTTTAGGATATGGATTAGAGTTTGAGCTATGGTTATTGCTAGGGCAATTGTTAGGTTTCGGGTTAGGTCTAGGTTATAGATATGGTTAGGGTCAAGGTTAGTGTTAAGGTTAGGGCTAGGGTTATCATTAGGTTTAGGGTATTGGATAAGGTTTGATTTCGTGTTAGGGTTAGGGTTAGGGTTAGGTTTTGGCTTAAGGTTAGAATTAGGGATTGGCTTAGGTTTAGGTTTAGGGTAATGGTTAGGGTTTGAGCAAGGGTTAGCTCTATGGCAAAGGTTAGGTTTATATTTATGTCTAGGGTTAGAGTTAGGGTAGATTTAGGGTAAGGTATTGGGTTATCATCAGGTTTAGGATTAGGGTTAGGGTAATGGGTAGGGTTAGAGCTAGGGTTAGGGCTAGGGTTATCATTAAGGTTAGAGTTAGGGTAATATGTAGGCTTAGAGCTAGGTTTAGGGATAGGGTTAATTTTAGGATTAGGGCTAGGGTTAAGGTTTGTTTAGGTTTAGGCCATGGGTTAGTGTTAGGGTTAGTTTAAGCTTAAGGGTTAGGGATTGAGCTAGTGTTTGGACTAGGATCAGGATCAGGGATAGAGTCAGTGTGAGTGTTAGGACTAGGGTTAGCATTAGGTTTAGGTTTAGGGTTATGGTAATTGATAGAGTTAGAGGTAGGTTTTGGCCTATGGTGATTTCTAGTTTCAGGGTTAGAGATATGGCTAGGTCTAGTGTTAGGGTTATGTTTTTTGTTAGGATAATGTTTAGAGCTAGGGTTTGTGTTAGGATAAGGGTCAGTGTTCGGTTTATGGTTAGGTTTATTGTTAGGGCCAGCCTAAGGACTATGGTTTGGTCTAGGGGTATGGTAAGTGTTTGGGTTAGGTTAAGGCTTATTATTAGAGCTAGGACTAAGTTTTTGTTTAGGGCTAGGCCTAGAGTTATCACTAGATAAAGGATTAAGTGCATTTCTATGTCTAGTGTTAGGGTAAGGTTTAGTTATAGAGTTACAGGTAGTGCCAATATTAGGGGTCATTTTAGGCTTAGGGTCTTGTTTAGACCTATAGATAGTGTTAGGGTCAGAATAAGGGTCACGGTTAGGGTTAGGGTTTGGGGTAGAGATACAGCTAGATTGAGAATTTGGGTTAGATCTATTAATAGAGTTAATATTTTGGGTTATGTTAAGAATCAGGTTTAGAACTAGGGTAGCTTTAGGGTTAGAGTTTGGCTTAGGGTAAGGGATAGGGTAAGCACTTGTCTTAGGTTTAGGGTTAGGTTTAGGGCTAGGGTTAGGTTTAGGGTTAGGGTTAAAGCTAGGGTTAGAGCTTGGATTAGGGCTAGGCTACGTTTTGAATTAGCTTTAGGGCTACTGCTAATGTAAGAATTAAGGTTATAATTCGGGCTAGTTTTAGGGTTAGTGTTATGTCTAGGTTTAGTGTTTGGTTAGGTTTAGTGTTAGGGTTATGTTTAGGGTTATTGTTAGTGTTAGTGTTAGGGTTATTGCAAGGATTAAAGTTAGGGTTAGGTTTAGGGTAAGGGTTAGGACTTGGTTAAGGTTTAGAGTTAGGGTTAAATCTACGGTTGGGGCTTGCATTAGGGCTAATTTTGGGTTACATTAGGGCTAGTGTTAGGGATACAGCTAATGTAAAAACTAGGGTTATGATTAGGGCTAATTTTAGTATTACAGTTAGGACTAAATCTAGTTTTATGGTTAGGTTTAAGTTCAGGGTGATGTTTTGAGCTAGGGTTAGTGTTAGGTTCAGAGTCAGGTTCAGGGTTAGTTTTAAGGTTGGGGATAGGACTCAAATTAGAGGTAGGCTTAGGGCTAGATGTAGGGTTAGGATTTGGTTTAGGTCAAGGGTTAGAGTTATTGCTATGGCTCATTTTTTATGGCTAAAGCTAAAGGTAAGGGTAGTTTTATGATTAATGTTAGTGTTATTGCTAGTGACAGGGTGAGATTAGGCTTAGGGGTACATTTAGAGTTATGGTTAATTCTAGGGCTAGGGATAGGGTTAGGTATAGGGCTAAGGTTAGGTCTAGTGTTTGGGTTAACTTAAGGGATAGGGTTAGAACTAGGAATAGAGCTAGGGCGATAGCTAGAGTTAGTCTTAAGGCTAGGGTTAGAGGTAAGTTTAGGGCTCAATTAGGGGTATAAATATGTCTAGGATTGGTTTTAGTGTTAGGCATAGGGTTAGGGCTATTTTTAGATTAGGTTTAGGGCTAGGATTATGGGAAGGGCTGGGCTTATAGCTAAGTTTTGGGCTAGGGCAATGATTAGAATTAGGTTTAGGTCTGGGGTTGGTTTTGTATTAGAATTAAGGCTAGATTTGGGGTTAAGATGAGGGTTTGTGTTAGGGTAAGGGCAAGTTTTAGGGATAGGTATAATATCAAGTTTAGGGTTACGGCCAGGGATAGTTACAGGGTTAGGTTCATGGCTAGGTCTAATTTTAGGATTAGGGTAAATCCTATGTTAAGAGTAAGGTGTATTTTTAGGGTCAGGGTGAGGTTTTGGGTTTGTATTAGGTTAATTATTAGGGTTAGGGCTTAAATTAGCATTAGGGTTAGAATGAGGGTTAGGTTTATGGATAGGTTTAGATTTAGGATTCAGGTTAAAATTAGGGTAATAGGTAGTTTAGGGTTAGTGATAGGGTTAGGGTTAGGCCTGGTGTTAGCATTTGGGTTCAGAATATTGTAAGGGTAATGAATAGCATGAGAGGTGGTATTAGGGCTAGGGTTTTTGATAGGATTAGGGCTAGAGTTAGGGTTAGTGCTAGAGTTATAGTTAGGGCTAGGGCTATGGTTAGGGTTTGGGTTAGTTTTATGGTATAAGTTAGGTTTTGAGCTAGGGTTAGTGCTAGGGTGAGGGTTAGGTTTAGGATTATGTCTAGGGTTAGATTTTCGGTTAAGTTTAGGATGAGTGTTAGGGTTAGGGCTAAGGTTATATTTAGAGTTAGATTATTGGATAGGGTTAGATGTCGGGTTAGGGGTAGGGGTAGCTTTAGGTTTAGGGTTAGTGTTAAAGTTAGGGCTAAGATTATCATTTGATTTAGGATAATGGATAGAGTTAGATGTCAGGTTAGGGTTAGGGGTAGTTTTAGATTTAGGGTTCTTGTTAGGGTTTGGGCTAGGGTTAGTGTTAGAGTAAAGGTTAGGGTTTTATCTAGGGTTAAGGCTATGATGAGTGTTATGGTTATGGTTAGGGTTAGGTCTAGGATTATGTTTACATTTAGAATTAGAGCTAGGGTTACCATTAGGGTTAAAGTTCGGTTTAGGGTAATGGATAATTTTAAGGATAGTATTAGGGATAGTGTTAACATTATGATTAGGACTAGGATTAGGATTATGTTTAGGGATAGGGCTAGGGTTATGTTTAGGGTTCTGTTTTGGGTTTTATCTAGGGTTAGGTCTAAGGTGAGGGTTAGTGTTAGTGTGAAGTTTAGGCTTAAGTAAAGGTATAAGTTTAGGTTAGGGTTAGGGTTACACTTTTGGCTAGATTTAGGCCTAGGATCAGGGCTAGGTTTTGTGTTAGGTTTAGAGCTAGTGTTAGTGCTATGGTAATGTAAAGGTTATGTTTATGGTTATGGCTAGGTCCTGTGTTAGTTTTAGGTTTTGGTTAGGGTCATTTTTATAGCTAGGGTTAGTGTTAGTGTCAAGGTCTGTGTTTGGATTAGGGTTAGGGTTAGGTCTAGAGCCAGAATTAGGATTGGTTTTGTCTAGAAGTATGGTTAGTGTTTGGCTTAGGTTAATGGTTATCATTAGATCTAGGGCTAGTTTTTTTGTTTAGGTCTTGGTTAAAGATATTGCTAGATTTAGGACTAGGTTTAATCTAGGGCTATTGTTAGGGTTAGGTTTAGATATTGGGTTATGGGTAGGGCTAGTGTTAGGGTTTGATTTATGTTCAGGGTCAGAATAAGTGTCAGGGTTAGGGTTAGAATTTAGGTTATGATTATAACAAGAATGAGGGCTAAGGTTAGAACTAGTAATAGGGTTAGTGTTTGGGTTAGACTAAGGATTAGTATTAGGACTAGGGTTAGCATTAGCATTGGGTTTTGTCTGGGGTAAAGTATAAGGTTAGAGCTAGGGTTAGAGCTAGGGTTCAGGTTAGGGTTAGGGCTATTGTTAGGTTTAGGGTGAGGGTGAAACTAGGGTTAGGTATCAGAATTTGGTTAGGATTTTGTTAGGTTTAAGGTTACGGCTAATGTATGATCTAGGGTTATGGTTAGAACTAGTTTTAGAATTAGGGTTAAGACCAGGTCTAGTGTTAGGTTAAGGGTTAGGTTTAGGGTGATGTTTAGAGGTAGGGTTAGTGTTTATGTCAGAGACAAGTTTTGGGGTAGATTTAGGGTTAAGTTTAGGACTCAAATTAGGCCTATGCTTAGGGCTAGATATAAGGTTAGGTTTTGGTTTAGGTAAAAGTTTAGGGTTAGTGTTATTGCTCAGTTTTGTTTTAGGACTAAGCCTATGTTCAGGGCTAGATTTAGGATTAGCATTAGGGTTAGGGCTACTGTTATGGCAAGGTGTAGTTGTGGAATTAGGGTTAGGTTTAGAGTTAGGTTTAGATTTAGTGTTAGGGCAAGGCGTAAGGTTAGGGCTATGGTTATTCTAGGCTATGGCTAGGAATAAGGTTATGGTAAGTGATAGGGTTAGAATTAGAGCTAGGGCGAGAGTTATAGTTAGTCTTAAAGCTAGGATTAGGGTTAGGTTTAGGATTAGGTCTAGGGTTTGAGTTAGGGTTAGTCCTAGGGTTAAGGTTAGGGCTAGGTTTAGTGTTAGGTTTAGGGTTTGGGTTAGGTTTAGGGTAAGCAATTGGGTTATAACTAGGTTTAGGGCTAAGGAAAGGGTTAAAATTAGGGTTAGGATTATGATTAAGACTAGGTTTTGGGCTAGGATGAGAGCTAGTGTTCATGATAGGGTTAGGACTAGGATAAGGGCTAGAGATAATGTCAGGCCTAGGATTACATTAGAGATAGGTTTCAGTTTATGTTTATGGTTAAGTCTAGTGTAAGGGTTAGATTTAGGTTAAGGGTCAAGTTTACAGCTATGTGTATTATTAGGGTCAGTGTTTGGCTTAAGATTTGGTTTAGGTTAGGTTTAGGTTTAGGGCTCGAATTAGCATTAGGGTTAGAGTTAGGTTTAGGGTAATGAATCGGCTTAGGGTTAGGGTTCAGGTTAGTTTTAGGGAAATGGATAGGTTTAGGGATTACTATAGCATTAAGGTTAAGCCTAGGGTTAGCATTAGGTTTAGGATTATGGTTAGGGTAATGGATAGAATTAGAGCTAGGGTTAGGGCTAAGGTTATTGTTAGTATTAGGGCTAGGTTTAGGGTAGTAGATATAATTAGAGCTATGATTAGGGCTATTGTTAATGTTAGGATTAGGGCTAGTGTTAGGTTAGGGTTTGGAACAGGGCTAGCATTATGTTAAGGGTAAAGGTTAGGCTTTGAGCTAGGATTAGGTCTAAAGCGAGGCTTACACTTAGGGATAGGCTAGGGTTAGGTTTAAGGTTATACTTAGGGCTATGTTCAGGCCTAAAATAAGGCTAGGTTTTGTTAGTTTAGTCCTAGGGTTAGAGACATGGGTAATGTAAGAGCTATGGTTATTATTAGTGCTAGTTTTAGGGTTAGGGTTATGGCTAGGTCTAGTGTTAAGGTTAAGTTTTGGTTTAGGGTGAGCTTTGGAGCTAGGATTAAGTTAGGGTCAGGGCCAGTGTTCAGGTTAGAGTTAGTATTGGTTTTAGTTCCAGAATTAGGACTAGGGTTAGGTCTAGATGCAGGATTAGTGTTTGGGTTAGGTTAAGATTTATTGTTAGGGCTAGGGCTAGGTTCTTGTTCAGTCTAGGTCTACAGATATGGCTAGATTTAGGATTAGGTTTAAGTCTAGGGCTAGTGTTAGGTTTAGGTTTAAGTATATGATTACCTGTAGGTATAATGTTAGTGTTCAGGTTTCAGGTCAGGCTTATACCTGAGATCAGTGTTAGGGTCAGAATAAGTGTCAGGGTTAGGGTTTGTGTTTGGGTTTGGGTTAGAGCTAGAATGAATGTTAGAGTTAGGACTAGTAATAGGGTTAGGGATTGGGTTAGGCTCTGGATTAGGGTTAGGAGTAGGGTTAGGATTAGGTTTAGGGTTTAGCTTAAGGTAATGGATAGTGTTAAAGCTAGGTTTAGATCTAGGGTTATGGTATGAATTAGGGCTAGTTTTAGGGTTAGGGTTAGATCTAGAGTTAGCGCTCAGCTTTGGGCCAGGATTTGGGTTAGGATGGGGCTAGTATTAGGCCTACATCTAATGTATAAACCAGGGTTATGATTGGGAATACTTTTTGGGTGTTAGGCTAGATCAAGCATTAGGGTTAGGGTTACCTTACCGTTAGCATGATGTTTAGAGCTAGGGTTAGTGTTAGGGTCAGGGTGAGTGTTCGTGTTATAGTTAGGGTTAGGGTTAAACTCAGAATTATCACTAGATTTAGGTCTAGGGGTAGGGGTAGTGTTTGTGTTAGGTTAAGTTTTATCATTAGGGCTAGGTTTATGTTTTTGTTTAGTTATAGGGCTAGTGATATGGCTAAATTTAGGATTAGGTTTAGGTCAAGGGCTAGTGTTAGGGTTAGGTTTAGGTATAGGTTTATTTCTAGTGCTAGTGTTAGGGTTCGATTTATGGTTAGGGTCATGTTTAGACATACGATTACCTTTAGGGTCAGAATAAGTGTCAGTGTTAGGTTTAGGGCTTGGGTTATGATTAGAGCTAGAGTGAGGGCTAGGGTTAGGACTAGTTGTAGGGTGAGAGTTTGGGTTAGGCTAAGGATTAGGTTAGGCTAAGGGTTAGGGCTAGGGTTAGCATTAGGGTCAGGTTTGCTTATGGAAAGGGAGAGGATTAGAGCAAGAATTAGGGCTATGTTTAGGGTTAGGGTTAGGGCTAGTGTTAGGTTTAGGTTTAGGGTTAAAGCTAGGGTTAGGTCTTGCATTAAGGCTAGGTTTTGTTTAGAGTTAGGGCTAGTTTTAGATTTATTGCCAATGTATGGACTAGGGTTAGGGCTAGGGTTAGGATTAGGGTTATGGGTTTGTTTTGTTTTAAGTTTAGGGCTAGAATTACTGCTAGGGCAAATATTAAGTCTAGGATTATGGCTAGGGATAGTTTTCGGGTTAAGTTTATGGCTACGTCTAGTATAAGGGTTAAGTTTAGGGGTAGGATCAGGGTTAGAGCTAGGTATATTATCATGGGAAGGGGCATAGTTAGGGTTTGGGTTGAGTTAAAGTTTAGGTTTAGGGCTTGAATTAGCAATAGGGTTAGATTTAGGGTAATAATAGGGTTAGGTTTAGTGCTCAGGTTAGGTTTAGGTTAATGAAATAGTTAAGGGTTAAAGATAAGTTTAGGGTTAGTCCTATGGTTACCATTAGAGTTATGGTTATGGTTAGGGTAATGGTTAGGGTTAGAGGGAGTGATAGGGCTAGGGTTAGTATTCTGGCAAGTGTCTGGTAAAGTTTAGGGCTATGTTCTGTGTTAGGGTTAGGTTTATGGTTAGGGTTATAGCTAGGGTTAAGGCTCGGATTATGGCTTTGTTTTGGGTTTGGTTAGCGCTAGGATTAGGGCTATGGTAATGTATGAACTAGTGTTGCAATTAGTGCTAGTTTTAGGGTTATGGATAGGGCTAGGTCTAGTGTTATGTTTAGGTTTATGGTTAGGGTGATGTTTAGAGCAAGGGTTATTGTTAGGGTTAGTGTCAGAATCAAGGTTAGTTTTAGGGATGGGGTTAGAACTCAAATTAAGGCTAAATTAGTACTAGTTGTAGGGTTAGGGTTTGGTTTAGGTTAAGGTTTAGGGATATAGGTTGGTTTTGTTTTAGGGTAGGGCTACCATTACAGTTAGATTATGGATTAGCATCAGGGTTAGAACTAGTGTTAGGTTGAGGTTTAGGCTTAGGTGAGAGTTAGGGTTATGGTAACGGATATGGCTAGAACAAGGGATATGGCTACAGTGAGAAATAGAGTTAGTCATAGTAGTAGTCTTAGGATTAGGGTTAGAGTTAGGGTAAATTAGGGCTATGATTAGGGCTAGGGTTAGGGCTAGGGTTAGGGCTAAATTGTGGCTAGGATTAGGGGTAGAGTTAGTGTTAGAGTTATGACTAAATTAGGGCTACGATTAGAGCTAGAGTTAGGGTTAGGGTTAGAGCTAAATTAGGGCTTAGGATTAGGGCTAGTGTTAGTGTTAGGGCTAGAGCTCCATTAGGGTTAGTGTTAAGGCTTGGGTTAGTGTTAGGGATAGACTAAGGGGTTGGGCTAGATTTAGGGTAAGCATTGGTGTTAAGGTTAAGTTTAAGAGAAGGGGTGGGGTTATAGCTAGCTTTAGGGATAGGGTGAGGTTTAGAATTAGGATTAGGCCTAGGGTTATGTTTCAGTTTAGGATTAAGGCTACGTTTGGGGCTAGGTTAAAGGCTAGGGTTTCTGTTAGGGTTATGGCTAGGACCAGGTCTAGGGATAATATCAAGTCTAGGGTTAAGGTTAAAAATAGTTTTAGGGTTTGGTTTTGACTAGGTCTAGTGTAAGAGTTACTATTAGGTTAAAGGTCTGCCTTAGGGCTAGGGTTATTATTAGGGTCAGGGTCAGAGTTAGCATTTGGTTTAGCTAAAGGTTTAGGGTTGAGGCTCGAATTAGCATTAGTGTTAGGTTTAGGATTAGGGTAATGGATAGGATTTAGTTTAGGTTTCAGTTAAGGTTTAGGGTAATGGATGAGTTAGGTTTAGCAATCAGGTTAGGGTTACCATTAGGGTAAGAGTTATGTTTAGTATAATGGATAGATTTAGAGCTAGGGTTAGGGCTAAGTTATGGTTTGGATTAAGTCTAGGATTAGGTTTGGTTTAGGTATAAGGCTAGGGTGTGATTTGGGGTAAGTTTTAGGGTTAGGGTAAGTGTTTGATTAGGGCTAGGATTATGGTTAGGTTAGGGTAAGGTTTAGTGTTTGAGCTAGAGTTAGGGCTAGGGCAAGAGTTAGGTTTAGGTTTAGGTCTAGGTTTACATTTATGGTTAGAGTTAGGTTTAGTGTGAGTGATGGGGGTTTAATTAGGTTAGGGTTAGGGTAATGGTTATGGTTAGAGCTAAAGTTTAGGCTAGGTTTAAAGTTAGGATCAGGGATAGGATTAGGTTTAGGGTTTAGGAGATAGCTAGGGTTATGTTTAGTGTAAAGGTTAGGCTTTGAGCTAGGGTTAGGTCTAAGGCGAGGCTAATGTTAGGGCTAGGTTTAGGGCTAGGGTTAGGCTAAGGGTTATGCTTATAGCTAAGTTTAGGGCCAGGATTAGGGCTAGGTTTTAGGTCAGGTTTAGGGCTAGGGTTAGGACTATGTGTAATGTATGATCTTGGGTTATGTTTAGGGCTAGTTTTATGGTTAGGGTTATGGCTAGGTCCAGTGTTCGGTCTAGTATTTGGGTTAGTGTCATGTTTAAAGCTAGGTTCTGTATTAGTATCATGGTCGGTTTTTGGGATATGGTTAGGGTTAGGTTTAGATCCAGAATTAGGACTAGGTTTAGGTCTAGGGGTAGGGAAATTTTTCAGTTTAGGTTAAAGGTTATTGTTAGCGCTAGTGCTAGGATTTGTTTAGGTCTAGGGCTAGAGTTATAGCTATATTTAGGATTAGCTTTGTGTCTAGGTCTAGTGTTAGGCTTAGCTATAGCTATAGGTTTACCAGTAGGGCTAGTCTTAGGGTTTTGTTTAGGGTTAGGGTCAGGTTTAGACCGAGGGTTACTGTTAGGGTCAGATGAGGGTCAGGGTTAGGGTTAGAGGTAGAATGAGGGCTAGGGTTAAGACTAATATTATGGTTAGAGTTTAAGTTAGGCTAAGGATTAGGATTAGGACTAGGATTAACATTTGGGTCAGGTTTTGGCTAAGTGTAAGGAATAGAGTTAGAGTTAGGTTTAGGGCTAGTGTTAGGTTTAGGGTTAGGGCTAGTATTAGGGTTAAAGCTAGGGTTAAGTCTCGGATTAGGTGTAGAATTTGTGTTTTTATTAAGGCTAGATTTAGGGTTAGGTTAAGGCTAGATATAGTGTTAGGGTTAATTTAAGGTTAAGGTGATGTTTAGAGCTAGGATTAGTGTTAGGGTCAGTGTCAGGGTCAGGGTTAGTTTTAGAGTTAGTTTTACGGTTAGTTGTAGGGTTAGGGTTTGATTTAGTTTAAGAGTTAGGATATGGGCTCTGTCTTGGTTTGAGTTTATGTCTAGGGCTAGTGATAGGGCACGTTTTAAAATTAGCATTATGGTTTTGGATAGTGTTAGGTTTTGGTTTAGGCTTATTTTTACAGATAATTTTAGAGTTAGGTTTAGATTTAGATTTAGGCTTAGATATAGGATTATGATTAAGGCTAAGGATAAAACAAGGGCTAGGGCCAGGTCAAGAGTTAGAGTTAGGCTTATGGCTAGGTTTAGGGTTATGATAGGATTAAATAAAGGCTAGGATTAGCACTAGGCTAATTTCAGCTAGGGCTAATGTCAGGTCTAGTGTTACGGTTAAAATAGTTTTAGGATAGGTTTATGGCTATGTCTAGTGTAAGGGTTAGGTTTAGGGTTATTGTCAGGTTTAGAGCTAAGGGTACTCTTAGGGTAAGGGTCATGATTAGTTTTTTGGAAATGTTAAAGTTGAATGTTAGGGCTCAAATTAGCATTAGAGTTAGGATTAGTGTAAAGATAGTGTTAGGTTTATATTTCAGGTTAGGTTTAGGGTAATGGATAGGGTTAGGATTAGAAATACAGTTAGGTTTAGGCCCAAGTTTAGCATTAGGGTTAGGATTATGGTTAGGGTAATGAATAGGGTTAGAGATAGGGGTACAGCTAGGGTTATTGTTATGATTATTGATAGGGTTAGCCTTAGAGTTAGAGTTAGGGTTAAATCTAGGGTTAAGGCTAGGATTATAGTTATGATTAGTGACAGGGTTAGGGTTAGGGGTAAATCTAGCTATAGTGATAGGAATAAGGCTAGGTTTTGGGTTAAGTTAAGGGTAGGTTTAGGGTAATGACTAATGTAAGTGCCAGGATTCCAATTAGAGCAAATTTTAGGGTTAGGGTTAGGGCTAGGTCTATTGTTAGGTTTAGGTATAGGATTAGGGTGATATTTAGAGCTAGAGTTAGTGTTAAGGTCAGAGTCAGGGTCAGGGTTAGTTTTAGGGTTTGGCTTAAAACTCAAATTAGTGCTAGAGTTATGGCTAAGTGTAGGGTTATTGTTTAGTTTATATTAAGGGTTGGAGTTAGGTCTATGGCTTGCTTTTGTTTTAGGGAGAGGGTTAGTGCTGATTTTAGGTTTAGCCTTAGGGTTAGGGCTAGGGTTAGGTTTAGGTTTAGGCTAAGAGTTAGGGTTAGATTTAGAGTTAGGGTTAGATCTACAATTGCTGCTAGGGCTATGAATAGGGCTAGGTCTAGACCTATGGTTTGGGCTCAGATTAGGGTTCCAGTAAAACACAGGGTTAGAACCAGTGTTATGACTAAAGTGAGAGCTAGAATTAGTCTTTGAGATAGGGTTAGGGTTAAAGATAGGGATGGGGCTAAATTACGTCTAAGATTAGGTCTAGGTTTAGTGTTATGGTTAGGCCTAGGGTTATGGTTAGGGTTATAATTAAAGCTATGTTTAGTGATAGGATAAGGGCTAGGGTTTGTGTTAGGGTTAGGGCTAGTATCATAACTAAGGCTAATTTCAGGTGTAGGGTTATGCTTAGGGATCGTTTTAGTGTTAGCTAGTGTTAGGTTGAGGTTCAGGTTTAGGCTTAGGGTTAGGTTTAGATTTATAGTTAGGGTTGGAGCTAGGGTTATGGCCAGGGCTATGAATTGGGCTAAGATTACACAAAGGGTTAGGACTAGGATTAGGGTTCTAAGTGATATAGTTAGAACAAGGTTTAGGTTTAGGGTGAGAGTTAGAGTTAGACTTTGGGCTAGAGTTAGGGTTAGGGGTAGGGATAGGGCTAAATTAGGGCTAAGATTAGGGCTAGGGATAGTGTTAGGTTTAGACCTAGGGTTTGGGTTAGGGATAAAATTAAGGCTATGTTTACCGCTAGGATAAGGGCTAAGATTTGTGTTAGGTTTAGGGCTAGGGTTAAGGCTAGGTTTGATATCAGGTCTAGGGTTAAGTTTAGGAATAGTTTTAGGGTTAGGTTTATGACTAGGTCAAGTGTAAGTGTTAGATAGGGTAAGAGTCAGGTTGATAGCTGGGAGAATTATTAGAGTCACGGTCACTGTTAGGGTTTGGTTTACTTTTATGGTTAGGTTAGAGCTTGAATTAGCATTAGGGTTAAGGTTAGCATAATGATTGATTTAGGTTTAGGGTTCAGGGTAGGTTTAGGGTAATTGATAGGTTTGGGGAAATTGATAAGGTTAGGATTAAGCCAAGGGTTAGCATTATGGTAAGGGTTATTTTTATGGTAATAGACACAGTTAGAGTTAAGGTTAGAGCTAGATTTATGGTTAGGATTAGGTCTTGTGTTAGGGTTAAAGTGAGGGTTAGAACTAGGATTAGGTTTAGGGTTATGTTTAGTGTAAGGTTTAGGTTCTGAGCTATGATTATGGTTAGGCTGAGAGTTAGGTTCAGAGTTAGGTGTATGGATAGTATTATGGTAAATTCTGGGTTAGGGTTGGGGTTAGTGTTAGACCTAGGTTTAGTGTTAGGGTCAGAGTAAGGGTCAGAGTTAGGGTTAAGGTTTGGGGTAATGTTAGAGCTAAAATGAAGGCTAGGGTTGGGACTATTTATAGGGTTAGGGTTTTGGTTATTCTAAGGACTAGGGATAGGTCTACGGTTACCCTTAGGTTTAGGGTTTCACTAAGGTTAAGAGATTGATTTAGATCTAGGGTTAGGGCTATGTTTAGGGTTAGAGTTAGAGTTAAAGCTAAGTTTAGGGCTCAGTTTAGGAGTAATTTTTGTGTTAGGGTTAGGGCTAGGTTTAGGGAAATGGCTAATGTAAGAACTAGAGTTAACATTAGGGTTAGTTTTAGGGTTAGGGTTAGGGCTAGGTTGAATGGTAGGGTTAGGTTTAAGGTTAGGGTAATATTTATAGCTATAGTACTTGTTAGGATAGGAGTCAGGGTCAGAGTTAGTTTTATGGATAGCATAAAGGCTCGAATTGGGGGCATTGTTAATGTTAGTGTTCGGTTTGAGTTTAGGGTGGTGTTTAGAGCTAGGTTGAGTGTTAGGATATGATCAGGGTCAGATTAGATTTAAGGTGAGGCTTAGGACAAAAATTATGGCTAGATTTAGGTCTAGGTGTAATGTTAGTGTTTGGTTTAATTTAAAGGTTTAGGGTTAGGCTATTGTTCAGTTTTGGTTCACTGCTAGGATTAGGGTTAGGGCTAGTTTTACGATTAGCATTAGGGTTAGGGCTAGTGTTAGTGTTAGGCTTAAGGTTAGATTTTGTGTTAGGGTCAGGGCTGGGCCTAAATTTAGGGCAAGTGCTAGGGCTAATGTTAGGTTTAAAGTAGCAGATAGAGATAGAACTAGTAGCAGATAGAGATAGAACTAGGGATAGGGATAGGGCAAGATTTAGATTTAGTCTTAGGGCTAGGATTTGGATAGGGTTAGAGATAGAGGTAAATTCGGGCTAGGATTAGGCCTAGGTATTTTTTTGTTTTTTGTTTTTTTGTTTTTTTGTTTAGCTTAAGCCTAGGGTTAGGGTTAGGGTTAGGTTTAAATTTAGGGTAAAGGATGACATTATAGCTAGGTTTAGAGGTACAGTGGGTGTTAGAATTAGGGTTAGGTGTAGGGCTAGAGTTAAGGTTATAATTAAGGCTAGGTTTAGGGCTAGGATGAGGGCTAGGATTGTTTTTAGGGTTAGGGCTAGGATTAGGGCTAGGGCAAATTTAAGGTCCAGAATTATGGTTAAAGTTAGTTTTAGGATTAGGTTTATGGCTACATCTAGGCTAAGGGTTAGGTGTTGGGTTACAGTCAAGTTTATAGCTAGATGTATTATTAGGGTCAAGGTGTGGACTAGGGTTTGGGATAGGTTAGGGTTTCAAGTTTGGGCTTGAATTAGTTTTAGGATTATCCTTAGGGTAATGATAGGGTTAGGATTAGGAATCAGGTAAGTTTTTGGCTAATGGAAGTGTTAGGATTTGGGATAGGGTTAGGTTTATGCTTAGGGTTATCATTATGGTTATGGTTATGGTAATGCATAGAGTTAGAGATCAGTTTAAGGCTAGAGTTATCATTACAATTAGGGATAGTGTTAGGGTTAGGTTAGATTTAATGCTAGGGTTAGGGCTTGGATTAGGGCTAGGTTTTGGGTTATGTTATGGCTAGGCTTAAGATTACATCTAATGTAAGTACTAGGTTTACAATTAGGGCTAGTTTTGGGGTATTATTTCTAGGTTTAGTGTAAGGGTTAGGTTTAGGGTTTGGGTGATATTTAGAGCTAGAAGTGTTAGGGTCAGTGTCAGGTTCAGGTTTAGTTTTAGGGTTCGGCTTCCATCTCAAATCACGGCTAGGGTTAGGTCTAGGTGTAAAGTTAGGGTTTGGTTTAGGTTAAGGTTTAGGGTTAGAGGTATGGCTTGGTTATGTTTTTGGGATCGGGCTATTGTTAGTTCTCGTTTTAGGATTAGTATTATGGTTTGGGCTAGTGTACGGGGTAGGCTTAGGCTTCGGGTTAGGGCTAGATTTAGAGTTACGTTTTGCCTAAGGTTAGTGCTAGGGATAAAGATAGGACAAGGGTTAGTACTAGGGTTAGGGCTAGGGTTAGGGTTATTGTAATGGACAGGGTTAGAACGAGTGATAGGGCTAGTGTGAGAGTTAGAGGTAGTCTTAGGGCTAGTGTTAGTGTTAGGTATACGGATAGGGCTAAATTACGGCTAGGGCTATGTTAGGGCTAGGATTAGGGCTAGTTTTAGGATTAGGATTGGGCATTGAGTTAGGGTTAGATTTAGAGTTAGGTTTCGATCTAGGGTTAGTGCTAAGGCTAAGAATAAGTCAAGGGATACCATTAGTGTTACTGTAAGAGTTAGGGTTTTTTTAGGCTAAGGATGTGCTTATCTCTAGGTTTAGGGCAATGCGAAGTTTAGTATTAGGGTTAGGGTTAGGGTTATGATTAAGGCTCTGTTTAGGGCTACGATGTGTACTAGGATTTGTTTTAGGGTTAGGGATAGTATTAGGGCTGTGGCTAATGTCAGGTCTAGGGTTACAGTTGGGGATAGATTTAGTGTTAGGTTTATGGCTTTGTCCAGTGTAAGGGTTAGGTTTTTGGTTAGGGTCAGGTTTAGATTCAGGGTTATTTTTAGAATCAGGGTCACGATTAAGGTTTGGGTTAAATTAGTGTTTAGGTGCAGGGCTCAAATTAGTGTTAGATTTAGGGTTAGGGTAATGACAGGGTTAGTTTTAGAGTTTAGGTTTGTTTTAGTGTAATGTATAGTGTTAGGGTTCAGCCTAGGGTTATCAGAATGGTTAGGGTTATCGTTTGGGTGCTGGATATGGTTAGCCCTAAGGTTAGGGATAGGGTTATGTATAGGATTAAAGCTAGTGTTTGGGTTAGGTTTAGGTTTAAGTTTAGGGTTGAAGCTACATTTAGGACTCGGATTAAGGCTAGTTTTTTGGTTAGTTTAGGGCTAGCATTAAGGCTACTGCTAATGTATGAAGTAGGTTTATGATTACAGATAGTTAAAGGTTTAGAGTTAGGTCTAGGTCTAGTGTTAAGGTTAGGTTTACGGTGATGATAATGTTTAGAGCCAGAGTTAGTGTTAGGGTCAGAGTTAGGGTAAGGTTTAGTTTTCAGGTTAGGGTTAGACTATAATTAGTGATAGGGTTAGGGCTAGCTGTAGGGTTAGGAATTGGTTTAGGATAAGCATTAAGGTTAGGTCTATTACTCGGTTTTGTTTTAGGGCTAGGGTTAGGGTTAGGGCTAGTTTTAATATTAGTTTTTGGCTTAGGGCTAGTGTAGGTGTGAGATTTAGGCTTAGATTAAGGATTAGGGATAAGAGTAGAGTTGTGGTTAGATTTAGTCTTAGGGTTAGGGTTAAATTTAGAGTTAAGTTTAGATCTAGGTTTTGAGATAGGGCTAAGTATAGGGTTAGGGTTGGTTTACATTTAGGGCTAGGTGTATGGTGATGGTAAGGGATAGGGTAAGAACTAGGTATAGGGCTAGTGTGAGAGTTAGAATTTGTCTTA
This sequence comes from Marmota marmota marmota, assembly GCF_001458135.2. Classification (NCBI taxonomy): domain Eukaryota; kingdom Metazoa; phylum Chordata; class Mammalia; order Rodentia; family Sciuridae; genus Marmota; species Marmota marmota. Next base: position 633,537 of record NW_026003725.1, on the reverse strand, counting down.
GGGCTAGGGTTAGGGTTAGGGATAGGGCTAAATTAGGGCATGGATTAAAGCTAGGGTTAGTGTTAGGTTTAGGGTTAGGGTTATGTTTAGGGTAAAGGATGGGAATATGTAAGATTTAGGGTTAAGTTTAGGCGTAACTTTAGGGTTAGGGTTATGATTAAGGTGAGTTTCTTGCTAGGATGTGGACTAAGTTTTGTATTAGGGTTAGGGCTAGATTAGAGCTAGTGCTAATGTTAGGTCTACGATACGGTTAGGGATAGATTTAATGTTAGGTTTATGGCTAGGTCTATTGTAAATTTCAGGTTTCTTGTTAGGATCAGGTTTAGGGCTATGGGTATTATTAGAGTCAGAGTCAAGGTTAGGGTTTGGTTTTGGTTAAGGTTAAGTTTTAGGGCTCTAATTAGTCTAATTTTTAGGGATCAGGTAATGACACAGTTAGGTTTAGGGTTCAGATTAGGTGTAAGTTAATGGATAGGGTTAAGGCTACTGCTAGTATTAGGGTCGCGCCTTGGTTTAGCATAAGGTTTATTGTTATCTTAGGGTAATGAATAGGGTTAGAGCTAGGGTTATGGCTAGGGTTATGGTTAGGATTAGGTCTAGGTTTAGGCTTAGGGTTATAGTTAAGGCTAGGGTTTTTGTTAGGCTTAGCTTTAGGCTTAAAGCTAAGGTAGGGCTTGGATTAGGCCTAGGCTTTGCGATTGGTTAGGGCTATGGATAATGTAAGAACTAATGTAATGATCAAGACTAGTTTTATGGTTAATGTTAGGGCTAGGTGTAGTTTTAGGGTTAGTTCTAGGGCTAGGGTGTAGTTTAGAGCTAGGGTTAGTGTTAGTGTCAGGGACAATGTTCAGGTAAGGTAATGTTTAGGTTTAAAGCCAGAATTAGGACTAGTGTTATGTCTAGAGGTAGGGTTAGAGTTTGGTTTAGGTTAAGGGTTGCTGTTAAGGCTAGGTCTAGTTTGTCTTTTAGTCTAGAGCTATAGTTATGTCTAGATTTAGGATTAGGTTTAGGTCTAGGTCTAGTGTTAGGTTTAGGTTTAGATATAAGCTTACCAGTAGGGCTAGTGTTAGGGTTCACTTCAGGGTTAGGTTTAGATTTAGACTTAAGTTTAGTGTTAGGGTCAGAATAATGGTCAGTGTAAGGGTTAGTTTTAGGATATAGCTTGGTTTTGTTTTAGGGCTACACCTTGTGTTAGGGCTAATTTTAGAATTATCATTCGGGTTAGAGCTAGTTTCAGGGTTAGGCTGAGGCTTCAGGAGAGGGTTAGTTTTTGAGATAGGTTTTGATCTAGAGTTAATGCTAGGACTAAGGATAGTGCCAGGGTTATGACTAGGTTTAGGGTTTGGGTTAGGGTTATGGTAAGGGATAGGGTTAGAAGTAGGGATAGGTCTTGTGTGAGAATTATAGTTAGTCTTAATTCTAGGGTTCAGATTATGGTTAGGAATAGGGGTATATTAGGGCTAGGATGCGGGCTATGTTTATTGTTAGGGTTAGGGCTACAGTTACGGTTATGATTATGGATAGGGCTAGGTTTAGCATAATAGTTAGGGTTTAATCTATGGTTAGGGCTAGGGGGAGTGTTAGGTTTAGTGTTAGGTCTAGGTTATGGTTATGGTTATGGTTATGGTTATGGTTAGGGTTATTGTTAGGGTTGGTTTTAGGGCTAGGGTTCTTTATTATGGTTAGGGTTAGTTTTAGAGTAATGTATTTGATTAGATGTAAGAGGTTAAATTTAGGTTAAGTTTAGGTTAAGTTAGATTTAAGAGGTTAAGATGTTAGGGTTAAGTTTAGGTTATGGTTAAATTTATGTTTAAGAATAGGTTTAGTTTTGGTTCGTGGTAAGGTTTAGGGTTAAGTTCATGGCAAAGTTTAGGTTAAGGGTAAGGTCGAGGGTTAGGTTTATGATTAGGGTTAGGAATAGGGTTCAGTTTAGGACTAGGTTTATTATTAGGGTTAGTGTTAGGGTTAGGGTAATGTTAGCATTAGAGCTAGGGTTAGTACTAGGTTTAAGGTTAGGATTAGTGCTAGTGTTAGGTTTATGTTTACGAATAGGGCTAGGGTTATGTTTAGGCTAAGGGTTAGGCTGGGTTTAGTGTTAGTGTTAGGGTCAGTTTTCAGGTTAGAGTTAAGTTTAGGTTGGAAGCCAGAATTAGGCCTAGGGTTAGCTCTAGGATAGGCTTAGTGTTTGCTTTAGGTTAAGGATTATGTTAGAGCTAGGACTCAGGGATTTTTTAGGTCTAGGTCTAGAGTTATTGCTATATTTAGGATTACGTTTAGGTCTAGGGCTAGTGTTAGGCTTTGGTTTAGGTGTAAGTTTACTGGTAGGGCTAGTTTTAGGGTATGGTTCAGGGTTAGGGTCAGATTTAGACTGAGGGTTTGTGTTAGGGTAAGGATTTGAGTTAGGGTTAGAGCTAGAATGAGGGCTAGGGTTAGGAATAGAAATAGGTTTAGAGTTTGGATTAGGCTATGGATTAGGATTAGGACTAAGGTTAGCATTATGGATAGGGTTTGGCTTAGAGTAAGTGATAGAGTTAGAGCTAGGTTAGGGCTAGTGTTAGGGTTAGGGCAAGGGCTAGGTTTGGGTTTCAGTTTACTTCTAGGGTTAGGACACAGATTAGGGCTAGTATTTTGTTTGGTTTAGGGCTAGGGTTACGGCTATGGCTAATATAAGAACTAAGGTTATGATTAGAGTTAGTATTTGGTGTAGATCTAGTGTGATATTTGGAATTAAGTTTAGTTTTAGAACATTAGTCAGGGTCAGAGTTAATTTTAGGACTAGGACAAGGTTAAGTCTGGGTTTAGGTTAGGGTTTAGTTTAGGTTAACATTTAGGGTTATGACAAAGGCTCGGTTTTGTCTAAAGGATAAGGCTAGGGTTATGGCTAGTTTTAGGATTAGCAATAGTGTTAGGTCTAGTGGTAGGTTGAGGATTGGGATTAGGTTTAGGGTCAAATGTGGAGTTGAGGTTAGATCTAGGGTAGGATATAGGATACAGTTAGGGCTAACATTAGGGCTTGTGTTAAGTTTATTGTAATGGATAGGGTTAGAACTAGAAATAGGGCTGGGGGAGAGTTAGAGTTAGTCTTTGGCCAAGGTTAGGGGTAGAGTTAGGGTTAGGGCAAAATTAGAGCTAGGCTTAGTGCTAGGGTTAGTGTTAGGGTTAGGCCTATGTTACAGCTAGAGATATGGTTAGTGTTAGGGTTAGGGATAGTGATAGGATTAGGGGAAAGAATGGGGTTATACCTAAGTTCAGGTCTAGGGTGAGGGTTAAAATTAGAGATAGGGCTAGAGTTAGGGTTTGGGGTAGGATTAAGGCTAGGTATAGGCCTAAAATGAGGGCTAGTGTTTGTGTTAGTGTTAGGGCTAGGATTAGGGCTGGGGTTAATGTCTGGTCTGGGATTATGGTTATGGTTAGTTTTAGGGTTAGATTATGGCTAGGTCTAGTGTAAAGGTTAGGTTTACGTTAATGGTCAGGTTTAAAGCTATGTGTATTATGAGGGTTAGAGTTCGAGTAGGGTTTGATTTAGTTAAGATTTAGTTAAGATTTAGGGTTTAGGCTAGAATTAACATTAGAAATATGGTTAGAGTAAGGGTTAGGGTAATTGATAGCGTTAGTTTCAGGATTCCGGTTAGGTTTACAGTAATGAATAGGGTTAGTGTTAGCAATAGTGTTAGCGTTAGGCCTAGGCTTCATGTCAGGGTTAGGTTTTGGGTAAGTGTTAGCATTTGAGCTAGGCTTAGGGCTAGAGTGAGGGTTAGGGTTAGAGTCAGGGCTAATATTAGGGTTAGGGTTAGAGTTACATTTAGATTAAGGTTAGAGTTTGAGGTAGAATTAGGGTTAGGGAGAGGGTTAGGGTTAGGGTTTGGTCTAGGCTTCTTGTTAGAGTTACAATAAGGGCTAGGTTTTGGGCTAGGATAAGGGCTACATTTGTATGAGCTTTATGGCGAGCCTTAGGGCTATGGGTAATGTAAGAACTAGGGATATTGTTATGGCTAGTTTTAGGGTTAGGGTTATGGATAAGTCTAGTGTTCTATTTCGGTTTTGGGTTAGGATAAGATTTAGAGCTAGGGTTTGTTTTAGGGTAACTGTCATTGTTCGGGTTAGGGTTAGGTTTAGGGTGAGGGTCATATTTAGGACTTGTGTTGGGTCTGGAATAGAGTTAGTTTTTATTTTAGGTTAATGGTTATTGTTAGGGCTAGTGCTAGGATTTTGCTCAGGTGTAAGGCTAGATTTATGACTCTTTTTAGGATTAGGTTTAGTCTAGTGTTAGTGTTACTGTTAGGTTTAGGTATAGTTATACCAGAAGGGGTAGGGGTATGGTTAGGGTTTGCTTTAGAGTTAGTGTCAGGTTTACACCTAGGGTTAGTGTTAGGGTCAGAATAAGGGACAGGGTTAGAGTTAGGTTTAGAGCTAGAATGAGGGCTAGGTTTTGGTCTAGTAATAGAGACAGGGTTTGAGGTAGGCTAAGGATATGCTTAGTACTAGGATAGCATTAGGGTGAGGGTTTGTTTTAGGGTAAGGGTTAGGGTTAGAGCTAGAGTTAGGGTTGGGTTAGGGTTAGGGTTAAGTTTAAGGTTATACCTAGGTTTAGGCCTCAAAATAGGGCAAGGATTTGTGTTAGCATTAGGGCTACAGCTAATAAAAGAAATAGGATTCCGATTAGTGCTAGTTCTAGGGTTTGCGTTAGGGCAATGTTTAGAGCTAGGGTTACAGTTAGGGTCTGAGTAAGGGTCAGGGTTACTTCTAGGGTTAGGATTAGGACTCAAATTAGGGCTACATTTAGGGGTAGGTGTAGGTTTAGCATTTGGTTTAGGTTAAGGTTTAGGGTTAGGGTTATTGCTCGATTTTGTTTTAGGGCTAGGGTACTGTTAGGGCTAGTTTTCCAATTAGCATTAGGGTTAGAGCTAGTGTGAGAGTGAGCTTTAGGCTTAAGGTTAGGGTTAGATCCAGGTTTAGGGCTAGGGTGAAGGTTAGGGCTAAGGTTGGGGCTAGATATAGGGATAGGGTTTGGGTTATGGTAACAGACAGGTTTAGAACTAGGGATAGGTCTAGGGAGAGAGTTAGAGTTAGTCTTAGGGCTAGCGATAGTTTTAGGTTTAGGGTTAGGGCTAAATTAGGGTTAGATTAGAGATATGGTTAATAATAAGTTTAGGCCTAGATTTAGGGCTATGGTTAGGGTTAACATTAGGGTTAGAGTAAGGTATGATGCTACAGCTACATTTAGGGCTAGGGCAAATCATAAAATTAGGGTTAGGGCTAGGATTAATGTTAGGGTTAGTATTAAGGCTAGGCTTAGTGATAGGATTAGGGCTAGGATTTGTGTTAGGGTTAGGCTTAGGATTAGGTAAAGGGCTAAACTCAGGTCTAGGGTTATGGTTAGGGATAGTTTTAGGGTAAGGATTATGTCCAGGTCTATTGTAAGTGTTAGGTTGAAGGTTAGGGTCATGTTTACAGCTCAGGGTATTATTAAGGTCAGAGTCAGGGTTAGCATATGTGTTAGGTTAAGGATTAGGCTTAAGGCTCAAATTAGCATTAGGGTTAGTGTTAGGGTTAGGGTAATGGATACAGTTAAGTTTAGGGTTAAGGTTAGATTTAGAGTAATGGACAGGTTTAGGGTAAAGATGGGGCTAGGTTTAGGTGTAGGGATAGAATTCAGTTATGGTTATGGTTAGGGTAATAGATTGTTTTAGAGCTACAGTTAGGTCTAGGGTTATTGTTAGTTTAGAGCTTAGTGAGGAAATAGATTTAGGTTTAGGGTTAGTTTAAGTGTTAATTTTAGGTCAGGGTTAGTGTTAGGGTATGGGTTAGGATTAGTGTTAGGGTTAGGGTTAGGATTAGGGTTTGTGTTAGGGTAAGATTTAGGGTGAGGATTAGGATCAGTATTAGTGTTAGTGTTAGGGTTATGGTTAGGAATAGTGTTAGGATTAGGAATAGGTTTAGGGTTACTTTTAGGTTTAGGGTTATTAGGGTTAGGGATAGTGATACGGTTAGGGTTAGGCTTATGTTTAGTGTTAGTGTTTGAATTAGGGTTATGTTTATGGTTAAGGTTAGTTTTTGGGTTAGGGTTAAGGTTAGGGTTCGAGTTATTGTTAGGGTTAGTTTTCGAATTAGGGTTAGGGTTTCAGTTAGGGTTAGTGTTAAGCTTAGTGTAAGAATTATGGTTTGTGTTAGGGTAAGGGTTAGGTTTAGGTTTTGTGTTAGATTAGAGTTAAAATTAGGATTTTAGTTATGATTAGAAAGTGGGTTAGAGTGAGGCATAGTGTTAGGATTATTGTTAGTTTTAGGGTTACGAGTAGTTAAGGTATAATGTTAGCGTTAGGGTTAGGGTTAGTGTTACTGTTTGGGTTAAAGTTATGGTTAGGAATAGGGTTAGTGTTAGATTTAGAATTAGGCTTAGGGTTAGGGTTAGTGATAGTGTTAGTGTTGGGTATAGGGTTAGTGTTAGGATTAGGGTTAGGGTTAGTGTTAGAGTTAGTGTTAGGTTTAGGGTTAAGTATAGTGTTAATGTAAGAGTTAGGGTTAGGATTAGTTTTAGGGATTAGGTTTAGGGTTTGCTTTAGGGTTAGGGTTAGTTATAGGGTTAGGGTTTGGGTTAGGGTTAAGTTTAGGGATAGAGTTTTTGTTTGGTTTAAGGTTAGGGTTAGGTTTCGGTTTAGGGTAGGATTTAAGGTTACTTTTGGGGTCTGGGTTAGTTTAGGGTTAGGGTTAGCATTAGGGTTAGGGTTAGGGTTAGTGTTAGTGTTAGGTTTAGGGTTAGGGTTTGTGTTAGGGTTAGGGTTAGGTTTAGGGTTCAGGTTAGGGTAAGGTTTAAGGTTATGTTTGGAGTCTGGGTTAGTTTAGGGTTAGGGTTATGGTTAGTGTTAGGTTTAGGTTTAGGGTTTGTGTTAGTCTTAGCGTTAGGGTTAAAGTTAGGGTAATGGTAAGGATTAGGGTTAGGTTGAAGGTTAGGGTTCTTGTTAGTGTTAGGTTTAGGGTTAGGTTTAGAATTAGGGTTAGGATTAGTGTTAGGGTTGGCATTAGGTTTAGGGTTATGTTTCGTTTTTCGGTTAGTGTTAGGTTTAGTGTTAGGGTTAGGTTTATATTTAGTGTTATGGTTAGGGTTAGTGTTAGTAATAGGGTTTAGGTGAGGATTAGGGTTATTGTTAGGGTTAGGGTTAGTATTAGGGTTAAGGTTTGGGTTAAGTTTATGGCTAGTTTTACAGATAGGTGTAGGTTTATGGTTAGTGTTAGGGTTTGTGTTATGGTTCAGTTTATGGTTTTTGTTAGGGTTAGGGTTTCTGTTAGGTTTAGGGTTAGGATTCATTTTAAAATTAGGTGTCGGTTTAATGTTAGTGTTGGGGTTAGTTTTAGGGTTCGGGTTATGGATTGTGTTAGTGTTACGGTCAGGTTTAGCGATTGTGTTAGTGTTAGGGTTACAGTTAGTGTTAGTGTTAGTGATAGGCTTAGGGTAAGGTTTAGGGTTTAGATTAAGGTTTAGGTTAGTGTTAAGTTTAGGTTTAGGATCAGGGTTAGTTTTAGTGTTAGGGTAAGTGGTAGGTTTAGTTTTAATTTTAGGTTTAGTGATAGGGTTAGTGTTAGGGTTAGGGTTAGTTTTAGAATTATATGTCGGTTTAAGGTTAGTGTTAAGGTTAGTGTTAGTGTTCGGGTTATGGTTTGTGTTAGGGTTACGATCAGGTTTATGGATTGTGTTAGAGTTAGGTTAGAGTTAGGTTTAGTGTTAGTGGTAGTCTTAGGGTTAGTGTTAAGATTAGTGTTAGGGTTAGTGTTAAGTTTAGGGTTAGTATTATTTTAGTTTTAGTGTTAGGGTAAGAGTTAGATTTAGTTTTAGTTTTAGGTTTAGTGTTAGAGTTAGGGTTAGTTTTAGAAATAGGTGTTGGTTTAAAGTTAGTGTTAGAGTTAGTGTTAGTGTTCAGGTTATGATTTGTGTTATGGTTATGGTCAGGGTTAGCGATTGTGTTAAGGTTAGGGTTAGAGTTAGGGTTAGTGTTAGTGATAGGCTTAGTGTTAGGGTTAGGGTCAGAGTTTGGGTTGAAATTAGAGTTAGGGTTAGAGTAAGGCTTAGGATTAGGATTAGGGTTAACTTTAGTGTTAGAGTAAGTGTTAGGTTTAGTTTTAGGTTTACATTTAGTGTTAGGGTTTGGGTTAGGGTTAGGGTTAATATTAGAATTAGGTTTAGGTTTAAGGTTAGTGTAAGTGTTAGTGTTAGGGTTCTGGTTATGGTTTGTGTTAGAGTTATGGTCAGGTTTAGGGATTGTGTTAGTGTTAGGGTTAGAGTTAGGGTTATGGTTAGGATTATGATTAAGGTTAGGGTTAGTTAGGGTTAGGTTTAGCGTTAAGGTTAGTGTTATGGTTATCATTAGGTTTAGTTTTAAGGTTAGTGTTAGGCTTTGTGATAGCACTAGAGTTGGGGTTAGGTTTAGTGTTAGTGTTAGTGTCATTGTTCGTGTTAGGTATAGGATTAGGTTTAGGGTTTGGGCTATGCTTAGGATTAGGTTCAGGTTAAGGTTAAGTTTATGGTGTGAGTTACAGTTTATATTAGGGTTAGGGTTATACTTAGGTTTAGGGCTACGGTTAGAGTGAGGGTTAGGAATAGGGTTACAGTTAGGGTAAGGATTAGTTTTAGGTTTAGTATTAGGTTCAGTGTTAGGGTTCTGTTCATGGTTAGGTTTAGATTTAGAGTTAGGCCTAAAGTTAGGATTAGGGTTAGTGTTTGGGTAAGTGATAGGTTTAAGTTTAGGGTTTAGGTTAGTGGTAGTTTTAGGGTTAGACAGGGGTTAGGTTTAAGTTTAGTGTTAGGGTTAGGGTTAGGCTAATATTAGTATTTGGTTTAGGGTTTGTGTTTGGGTTAGGGTTAGTGTTAGTATTATGGTGAGGTTTAGTATAAGGGGTAGGGTTAGAGTTTGTGTTTGGTTTAGGGTTAGGTTTATTGTTAAGTTTATGGTGAGGGTTAGATTTAGGGTTAGGTTTAGTGTTAGTTTTAGGTTAGTATTAGGGTTATGGTTAGGTTTATCGTAGTCTTATGTATAGGGTTAGGAATAAAATTATGGTTAGGTTTAGGGTTAGTGTTAGTGAGAGGGTTACAGTTAGTGTAAGGGTTAGGTTAAGGTTTGGCTTAGGTTTAGGGTTAGAGTTAAGCTTAGGGTCAAGGTATTTTTAGGGTTAAGTTTAGGGTTAGTATTAGTGTTTGGGTTAAGTTTAGGTTTAGGTTTACAGTTAGGGATAGTTTTAGGGTTAGTATTATGGTTAGTTTTATGGTTAGGGTTAGTGTTAATATTAGGTTTAGGGTTAGGGTATGGTTAGTTTTAGGATTGTGGTTAGGGTTTGGGTTAGTGTTAGGGATAAAATTTGAGTTAGTGTTAGTGTTATGTTAGGGTTAGTGCTAGGCTTAGTGTTAGGTTTTGGGTTAGGTTTAGGTTTAGCCTTTGTTATAAGTTTAGGGTTGGTGTTCGATTTAGTGTTAGGGTTAGGGTAAAGGTTAGTGTCACTGTCCGTGTTAGAGATAGGGTTAGGGTTAGGGCTATGGTAAGGATTAGGATTAGGTTACGTTCAGGGTTATGAGGTGGATTACGGTTTATGTTAGGGTTAGTATTAGGCTTAGGTGTAGGGCTATGGTTAGTGTTATGTTTAAGGATAGGTTTATTTTTAGGGTTAGGATTAGTGTTAGGTTTAGTGTTAGGGTTCTGTTTATGGTTAGTTTTATGTTTAGTGTTAGGGCTATGGTTAGGTTTAGGGTTAGTATTAGAGTAAGGGATAGGGTTAGTTTTAGGGGTTGGGTTAGTTTTAGGTTTAGGGTTACGGATGGGTTTCAGGTTAGGTTTAGTGTTAGGGTTAGGGTTAGGGTTCGTGTTAGGGTTAGTTTTATGGATAGACTTTGTGTTAAGATTAGGTTTAGCGTTAGAGTTACGGGTAGGATTAGGCACGGTGTTAGGTTTAGTGTAAGTGTAGTGTAACAGGTAGGGATATGGTTAGTTTTAGGGTTACAGTTTTATTTAGGGTTAGTATTGGTGTTAGGGTTTAAGGTAGGTTACGTTTAGCGTTAGTGTTAGGGTTAGGGTTGATGAGAGGGATATGGTTGGCTTAAGGCTTAGTGTTAGTGTTAGGTTTAGGGTTACTGTTACGGTTAGGTTTAGGTTTAGGGTTACGTAAGGGTTAGGGATAAAGTTAGTGTTAGTGTTAGTTTTAAGGTTAGGGTTGAGTTTAGAGTTTAGTGTTAGGGTTAGGTTTAGGTTAAGGGTTAGGTTTTCTGTTAGGTTAGTGTTAAGGTTAGGGATAGGATTTTTGTTAAAGTTCTGGTTAGGTGTATTTTAATTGTTAGGGTTATGGTTAGGATTAATGTTAGTGTTAGGGTTTTTGTTAGAGTCAGTGCTCAGGATAGTGTTAAGGTTAGGGTTAGGGTTAATATTAGGGTTAGTTTTAGGGTTAGCTTTAGTGTTAGTGTTAGGGTGAGGTTTCGTGTTAGGGATAGGGTTGGGTTTAGGGATATTTTTAGGTTTCGTGTTAGGGTTGGTGTTAGGTTTAGTGGTACGGTTAGGTAAGTTTTAGGGTTCGGGTTATGTTTGGGTCAGGGTTAGGGTTTGTGTTAGGGTTAGGGTTAGAGTTAGTGTTATTTTTAGGGTTAGTGCTAGGGTTAGGGTTAGTATTAGTGTCACTGTTAGGAATTGGTTTATGTTTAGGGTTAGTGTTAGGGTTAGGTTTAGTGTTAGTTATAGGGTTAGGGTTAGTTCATGTTTACGGTTAGTGTTATGGTTAATGTTAGGTTTAGTATTAGAGTTCGTGTTAGAGTTAGAGTTAGGGTTCGGGTTAGTGTTACGTATAGTTTTAGGGTTAGGGATAATGATAAGGTTAGGGTTAGGGATAGTGTTAGGGTTGGTGTTATGGTTACGGTTAGAGTACGTGATAGGGTTAGGGTTAGGGTTAGTCTTAGGGTTAGGATAAGAATTAATGTTAGTCATAGGTTTAGGTTTAGGGTTAAAGTATTACTGTTAGGGTTAGGTTTGGGGTAGGGTTAGTGTTAGGGTTAGGGTTAGGGTTAGGGTTAGGCTTAGGAGAAGTGATAGGGTTAAGTTTAGGGTAGTGTTAGTGTTAGATTAGGCTTAGGGTTGAGGTTAGGTTAAGGTTAGGGTTATTGTTAGAGTTAGGGTTTGTGTTATGGTGTGGGTTAGTGTTAGGTTTAGAGTTAGGTTTAGGGTTAAATTTAGTGTTAGGTTTAGGGTTAGGTTAAGATTTAGGGTTATGGTTATAATTAGTGTTAGTGTAAAATTAGTGTTAGGGTTAGTGTTGGGGCTAGTGTTAGGGTTAGTTTTATGGTTAGGTTTAGTGTTAGTTTTAGGGTTATGGTTAAGGTTATGTTTAGGGTTATGGTTACAGTTCAGATTATCGTTAGAGTTAGGGTTAAATTAGTGTTTGGGTTAAGAATATTTTTAGGGTTAGACTTAGGTTAGTGTTAGTTTTAGGGTTCATGTTAGATTTAGGTTTAGTGTTAGTGTTAGGTTTAGGTTTAGGGTTTCCATAGATTAGGGTTTGTGTTAGTGTTAGGCTTTGGTTTAGGGTTATCATTAGTGTTTGGGTTGGGTTATACTTAGGTTTAGGTTAGTGTTAGTGTTAGGGTTAGGATTAGTGTTAGGGTTAGTTTTAGGGTTAAACTTAGGGTTAGGGTTAGCATATCTGTTAGGATAAGGAATAGGGTTAGTTTTAGGGTTAGTGTTAAGTTTAAGGATAGTCTTTGGGTGGGAGTTAAGCTTAGTGGTATGGTTAGGTGTTTGGTTGGTGTTAGGGTTATGGTTATGGTTAGTGTTAGGGTTAGTGTTAGGTTTAAGATTAGGGTTAGGGTTATTAAGGTTTAGTATTAGGGTTAGGTTAAGGTTATTGGTATGGTTTGGGTTAGGGTTTCTGTTTGGGTTAGGGTTAGTTTTAGGGATAGAGTTAGGCTTA